>NW_028117152.1:0-94000 GCF_964273445.1 Streptopelia decaocto
AGAGATTCTCAAAACCAAGGTTGACATGTTTCGAGTTCCTTTCAACATTTTGGAAATCCCCCTGAAACTTTGGACATTCTCGTGAAGGGTTCCCAATCCCCGACAAGATCGGTACCCTTTCACGTCCAAATCTCTCAAACTCCGGGAGAGATTCTCAAAACCAAGGTCGACATGTTTCGAGTTCCTCTCAACATTTTGGAAATCCCGCTGAAACTTTGGACATTGTCGCGAAGGGTTCCCAATCCCCGACAAGACTGGTACCCTTTCACGTCCAAATCTCTCAAACTCCGGGAGAGATTCTCAAAACCATGGTTGAAACGTTTCGAGTTCCTTTCAACATTTTGGAAATCCCGCTGAAACTTTGGACATTCTCGCGAAGGGTTCCCAATCCCCGACAAGATTGGTACCCTTTCACGTCCAAATCTCTCAAACTCCGGGAGAGATTCTCAAAACCAAGGTTGACATGTTTCGAGTTCCTTTCAACATTTTGGAAATCCCGCTGAAACTTTGGACATTCTCGCGAAGGGTTCCCAATCCCCGACAAGATTGGTACCCTTTCACGTCCAAATCTCTCAAACTCCGGGAGAGATTCTCAAAACCAAGGTTGACATGGTTCCAGTTCCTTTCAACATTTTAAAAATCCCGCTGAAACTTTGGACATTCTCGTGAAGGGTTCCCAATCCGCGACAAGATCAGTACCCTTTCACGTCCAAATCTCTCAAACTCCGGGAGAGATTCTCAAAACCAAGGTCGACATGTTTCGAGTTCCTCTCAACATTTTGGAAATCCCGCTGAAACTTTGGACATTGTCGCGAAGGGTTCCCAATCCCCGACAAGACTGGTACCCTTTCACGTCCAAATCTCTCAAACTGCGGGAGAGATTCTCAAAACCAAGGTTGACATGTTTCGAGTTCCTTTCAACATTTTGGACATCCCGCTGAAACTTTGGACATTCTTGCGAAGGGTTCCCGATCCCCGACAAGATTGGCAACCTTTCACGTCCAAATCTCTCAAACTCCGGGAGAGATTCTCAAAACCAAGGTTGACATGTTTCGAGTTCCTTTCAACATTTTGGAAATCCCCCTGAAACTTTGGACATTCTCGCGAAGGGTTCCCAATCCCCGACAAGATCGGTACCCTTTCACGTCCAAATCTCTCAAACTCCGGGAGAGATTCTCAAAACCAAGGTTGACATGTTTCGAGTTCCTTTCAACATTTTGGAAATCCCGCTGAAACTTTGGACTTTCTCGCGAAGGGTTCCCGATCCCCGACAAGATTGGCAACCTTTCACGTCCAAATCTCTCAAACTCCGGGAGAGATTCTCAAAACCAAGGTCGACATGTTTCGAGTTCCTCTCAACATTTTGGAAATCCCGCTGAAACTTTGGACATTGTCGCGAAGGGTTCCCAATCCCCGACAAGACTGGTACCCTTTCACGTCCAAATCTCTCAAACTCCGGGAGAGATTCTCAAAACCATGGTTGAAACGTTTCGAGTTCCTTTCAACATTTTGGAAATCCCGCTGAAACTTTGGACATTCTCGCGAAGGGTTCCCGATCCCCGACAAGATTGGTACCCTTTCACGTCCAAATCTCTCAAACTCCGGGAGAGATTCTCAAAACCATGGTTGACATGTTTCGAGTTCCTTTCAACATTTTGGAAATCCCGCTGAAACTTTGGACATTCTCGCGAAGGGTTCCCAATCCCCGACAAGATTGGTACCCTTTCACGTCCAAATCTCTCAAACTCCGGGAGAGATTCTCAAAACCAAGGTTGACATGTTTTGAGTTTCTTTCAACATTTTGGAAATCCCGCTGATACTTTGGACATTCTCGCGAAGGGTTCCCAATCCCCGACAAGATTGGTACCCTTTCACGTCCAAATCTCTCAAACTCCGGGAGAGATTCTCTAAACCATGGTTGACATGGTTCGAGTTCCTTTCAACATTTTGGAAATCCCGCTGAAACTTTGGACATTCTGGCGAAGGGTTCCCAATCCCCGACAAGATTGGTACCCTTTCACGTCCAAATCTCTCAAACTCCGGGAGAGATTCTCAAAACCGAGGTTGACATGTTTCGAGTTCCTTTCAACATTTTGGAAATCCCGCTGAAACTTTGGACATTCTCGCGAAGGGTTCCCAATCCCCGACAAGATTGGTACCCTTTCACGTCCAAATCTCTCAAACTCTGGGAGAGATTCTCAAAACCAAGTTTGACATGGTTCGAGTTCCTTTCAACATTTTGGAAATCCCCCTGAAACTTTGGACATTCTCGCGAAGGGTTCCCGATCCCCGACAAGATTGGTACCCTTTCACGTCCAAATCTCTCAAACTCCGGGAGAGATTCTCAAAACCAAGGTTGACATGGTTCGAGTTCCTTTCAACATTTTAAAAATCCCGCTGAAACTTTGGACATTCTCGCGAAGGGTTCCCAATCCCCGACAAGATTGGTACCCTTTCACGTCCAAATCTCTCAAACTCCGGGAGAGATTCTCAAAACCAAGGTTGACATGGTTCGAGTTCCTTTCAACATTTTGGAAATCCCGCTGAAACTTTGGACATTCTCGCGAAGGGTTCCCAATCCCCGACAAGATTGGTACCCTTTCTCGTCCAAATCTCTCAGACTCCGGGAGAGATTCTCAAAACCAAGGTTGACATGGTTCGAGTTCCTTTCAACATTTTGGAAATCCCGCTGAAACTTTGGACATTCTCGCGAAGGGTTCCCGATCCCCGACAAGATTGGTACCCTTTCACGTCCAAATCTCTCAAACTCCGGGAGAGATTCTCAAAACCATGGTTGAAACGTTACGAGTTCCTTTCAACATTTTGGAAATCCCGCTGAAACTTTGGACATTCTGGCGAAGGGTTCCCAATCCCCGACAAGATTGGTACCCTTTCACGTCCAAATCTCTCAAACTCCGGGAGAGATTCTCAAAACCAAGGTTGACATGTTTCGAGTTCCTTTCAACATTTTGGAAATCCCGCTGAAACTTTGGACATTCTCGCGAAGGGTTCCCGATCCCCGACAAGATTGGTACCCTTTCACGTCCAAATCTCTCAAACTCCGGGAGAGATTCTCAAAACCAAGGTTGACATGTTTCGAGTTCCTTTCAACATTTTGGAAATCCCGCTGAAACTTTGGACATTCTCGCGAAGGGTTCCCAATCCCCGACAAGATTGGTACCCTTTCACGTCCAAATCTCTCAAACTCCGGGAGAGATTCTCAAAACCAAGGTTGACATGGTTCCAGTTCCTTTCAACATTTTAAAAATCCCGCTGAAACTTTGGACATTCTCGTGAAGGGTTCCCAATCCCCGACAAGATCGGTACCCTTTCACGTCCAAATCTCTCAAACTCCGGGAGAGATTCTCAAAACCAAGGTCGACATGTTTCGAGTTCCTCTCAACATTTTGGAAATCCCGCTGAAACTTTGGACATTCTCGCGAAGGGTTCCCAATCCCCGACAAGATTGGTACCCTTTCACGTCCAAATCTCTCAAACTCCGGGAGAGATTCTCAAAACCAAGGTTGACATGGTTCCAGTTCCTTTCAACATTTTAAAAATCCCGCTGAAACTTTGGACATTCTCGCGAAGGGTTCCCAATCCCCGACAAGATTGGTACCCTTTCACGTCCAAATCTCTCAAACTCCGGGAGAGATTCTCAAAACCAAGGTTGACATGGTTCGAGTTCCTTTCAACATTTTGGAAATCCCGCTGAAACTTTGGACATTCTCGCGAAGGGTTCCCAATCCCCGACAAGATTGGTACCCTTTCACGTCCAAATCTCTCAAACTCCGGGAGAGATTCTCAAAACCAAGGTTGACATGTTTTGAGTTTCTTTCAACATTTTGGAAATCCCGCTGAAACTTTGGACATTCTCGCGAAGGGTTCCCAATCCCCGACAAGATTGGTACCCTTTCACGTCCAAATCTCTCAAACTCCGGGAGAGATTCTCAAAACCAAGGTTGACATGGTTCGAGTTCCTTTCAACATTTTGGAAATCCCGCTGAAACTTTGGACATTCTCGCGAAGGGTTCCCAATCCCCGACAAGATTGGTACCCTTTCACGTCCAAATCTCTCAGACTCCGGGAGAGATTCTCAAAACCAAGGTTGACATGTTTCGAGTTCCTTTCAACATTTTGGAAATCCCGCTGAAACTTTGGACATTCTCGCGAACGGTTCCCAATCCCCGACAAGATTGGTACCCTTTCACGTCCAAATCTCTCAAACACTGGGAGAGATTCTCAAAACCATTGTTGACATGTTTCGAGTTCCTTTCAACATTTTGGAAATCCCGCTGAAACTTTGGTCATTCTCGCGAAGGGTTCCCAATCCCCGACAAGATTGGTACCCTTTCACGTCCAAATCTCTCAAACTCCGGGAGAGATTCTCAAAACCAAGGTTGACATGGTTCGAGTTCCTTTCAACATTTTGGAAATCCCGCTGAAACTTTGGACATTCTCGCGAAGGGTTCCCGATCCCCGACAAGATTGGTACCCTTTCACGTCCAAATCTCTCAAACTGCGGGAGAGATTCTCTAAACCAAGGTTGACATGGTTCGAGTTCCTTTCAACATTTGGGAAATCCCACTGAAACTTTGGACATTCTCGCGAAGGGTTCCCCATCCCCGACAAGATTGGTACCCTTTCACGTCCAAATCTCTCAAACTCCGGGAGAGATTCTCAAAACCAAGGTTGACATGTTTCGAGTTCCTTTCAACATTTTGGAAATCCCGCTGAAAATTTGGACATTCTCGCGAAGGGTTCCCAATCCCCGACAAGATTGGTACCCTTTCACGTCCAAATCTCTCAAACTCCGGTAGAGATTCTCAAAACCAAAGTTGACATGTTTCGAGTTCCTCTCAACATTTTGGAAATCCCGCTGAAACTTTGGACATTCTCGCGAAGGGTTCCCAATCCCCGACAAGATTGGTAACCTTTCACGTCCAAATCTCTCAAACTCCGGGAGAGATTCTCAAAACCAAGGTTGACATGGTTCGAGTTCCTTTCAACATTTTGGAAATCCCGCTGAAACTTTGGACATTCTCGCGAAGGGTTCCCAATCCCCGACAAGATTGGCACCCTTTCACGTCCAAATCTCTCAAACTCCGGGAGAGATTCTCAAAACCAAGGTTGACATGGTTCGAGTTCCTTTCAACATTTGGGAAATCCCGCTGAAACTTTGGACATTCTCGCGAAGGGTTCCCAATCCCCGACAAGATTGGTACCCTTTCACGTCCAAATCTCTCAAACTCCGGGAGAGATTCTCAAAACCAAGGTTGACATGTTTCGAGTTCCTTTCAACATTTTGGAAATCCCGCTGAAACTTTGGACATTCTCGCGAAGGGTTCCCAATCCCCGACAAGATTGGTACCCTTTCACGTCCAAATCTCTCAAACTCCGGGAGAGATTCTCAAAACCAAGGTTGACATGGTTCGAGTTCCTTTCAACATTTTGGAAATCCCGCTGAAACTTTGGACATTCTCGCGAAGGGTTCCCAATCCCCGACAAGATTGGTACCCTTTCACGTCCAAATCTCTCAAACTCCGGGAGAGATTCTCAAAACCAAGGTTGACATGTTTCGAGTTCCTTTCAACATTTTGGAAATCCCGCTGAAACTTTGGACATTCTCGCGAAGGGTTCCCAATCCCCGACAAGATTGGTACACTTTCACGTCCAAATCTCTCAAACTCCGGGAGAGATTCTCAAAACCAAGGTTGACATGGTTCGAGTTCCTTTCAACATTTTGGAAATCCCGCTGAAACTTTGGACATTCTCGCGAAGGGTTCCCCATCCCCGACAAGACTGGTACCCTTTCACGTCCAAATCTCTCAAACTCCGGGAGAGATTCTCAAAACCAAGGTTGACATGGTTCGAGTTCCTTTCAACATTTTGGAAATCCCGCTGAAACTTTGGACATTCTCGCGAAGGGTTCCCAATCCCCGACAAGATTGGTACCCTTTCACGTCCAAATCTCTCAAACTCCGGGAGAGATTCTCAAAACCAAGGTTGACATGGTTCGAGTTCCTTTCAACATTTTGGAAATCCCGCTGAAACTTTGGACATTGTCGCGAAGGGTTCCCAATCCTTGACAAGATTGGTACCCTTTCACGTCCAAATCTCTCAAACTCCGGGAGAGATTCTCAAAACCAAGGCTGACATGTTCCGAGTTCCTTTCAACATTTTGGAAATCCCGCTGAAACTTTGGACATTCTCGCGAAGGGTTCCCAATCCCCGACAAGATTGGTACCCTTTCACGTCCAAATCTCTCAAACTCCGGGAGAGATTCTCAAAACCAAGGTTGACATGGTTCGAGTTCCTTTCAACATTTTGGAAATCCCGCTGAAACTTTGGACATTCTCGCGAAGGGTTCCCAATCCCCGAAGATTGGTAACCTTTCACGTCCAAATCTCTCAAACTCTGGGAGAGATTCTCAAAACCAAGGTTGACATGTTTTGAGTTTCTTTCAACATTTTGGAAATCCCGCTGAAACTTTGGACATTCTCGCGAAGGGTTCCCAATCCCCGACAAGATTGGTACCCTTTCACGTCCAAATCTCTCAAACTCCGGGAGAGATTCTCAAAACCAAGGTTGACATGGTTCGAGTTCCTTTCAACATTTTGGAAATCCCGCTGAAACTTTGGACATTGTCGCGAAGGGTTCCCAATCCTTGACAAGATTGGTACCCTTTCACGTCCAAATCTCTCAAACTCCGGGAGAGATTCTCAAAACCAAGGCTGACATGTTCCGAGTTCCTTTCAACATTTTGGAAATCCCACTGAAACTTTGGACATTCTCGCGAAGGGTTCCCAATCCCCGACAAGATTGGTACCCTTTCACGTCCAAATCTCTCAAACTCCGGGAGAGATTCTCAAAACCAAGGTTGACATGTTTCGAGTTCCTTTCAACATTTTGGAAACCCCGCTGAAACTTTGGACATTCTGGCGAAGGGTTCCCAATCCCCGACAAGATTGGTACCCTTTCACGTCCAAATCTCTCAAACTCCGGGAGAGATTCTCGAAACCAAGGTTGACATGTTTCGAGTTCCTTTCAACATTTTGGAAATCCCGCTGAAACTTTGGACATTCTCGCGAAGGGTTCCCAATCCCCGACAAGACTGGCACCCTTTCACGTCCAAATCTCTCAAACTCCGGGAGAGATTCTCAAAACCAAGGTTGACATGTTTCGAGTTCCTTTCAACATTTTGGAAATCCCGCTGAAACTTTGGACATTCTGTCGAAGGGTTCCCAATCCCCGTCAAGATTGGTACCCTTTCACGTCCAAATCTCTCAAACTCCGGGAGAGATTCTCAAAACCAAGGTTGACATGGTTCGAGTTCCTTTCAACATTTGGGAAATCCCGCTGAAACTTTGGACATTCTCGCGAAGGGTTCCCGATCCCCGACAAGATCGGTACCCTTTCACGTCCAAATCTCTCAAACTCCGGGAGAGATTCTCAAAACCAAGGTTGACATGTTTCGAGTTCCTTTCAACATTTTGGAAATCCCGCTGAAACTTTGGACATTCTCGCGAAGGGTTCCCAATCCCCGACAAGATTGGTACCCTTTCACGTCCAAATCTCTCAAACTCCGGTAGAGATTCTCAAAACCAAAGTTGACATGTTTCGAGTTCCTCTCAACATTTTGGAAATCCCGCTGAAACTTTGGACATTCTCGCGAAGGGTTCCCAATCCCCGACAAGATTGGTAACCTTTCACGTCCAAATCTCTCAAACTCTGGGAGAGATTCTCAAAACCAAGGTTGACATGTTTTGAGTTTCTTTCAACATTTTGGAAATCCCGCTGAAACTTTGGACATTCTCGCGAAGGGTTCCCAATCCCCGACAAGATTGGTACCCTTTCACGTCCAAATCTCTCAAACTCCGGGAGAGATTCTCAAAACCAAGGTTGACATGTTTCGAGTTCCTTTCAACATTTTGGAAATCCCGCTGAAACTTTGGACATTGTCGCGAATGGTTCCCAATCCTTGACAAGATTGGTACCCTTTCACGTCCAAATCTCTCAAACTCCGGGAGAGATTCTCAAAACCAAGGCTGACATGTTCCGAGTTCCTTTCAACATTTTGGAAATCCCACTGAAACTTTGGACATTCTCGCGAAGGGTTCCCAATCCCCGACAAGATTGGTACCCTTTCACGTCCAAATCTCTCAAACTCCGGGAGAGATTCTCAAAACCAAGGTTGACATGTTTCGAGTTCCTTTCAACATTTTGGAAATCCCGCTGAAACTTTGGACATTCTGGCGAAGGGTTCCCAATCCCCGACAAGATTGGTACCCTTTCACGTCCAAATCTCTCAAACTCCGGGAGAGATTCTCAAAACCAAGGTTGACATGTTTCGAGTTCCTTTCAACATTTTGGAAATCCCGCTGAAACTTTGGACATTGTCGCGAAGGGTTCCCCATCCCCGACAAGACTGGTACCCTTTCACGTCCAAATCTCTCAAACTCCGGGAGAGATTCTCAAAACCAAGGTTGACATGGTTCGAGTTCCTTTCAACATTTTGGAAATCCCGCTGAAACTTTGGACATTCTGGCGAAGGGTTCCCAATCCCCGACAAGATTGGTACCCTTTCACGTCCAAATCTCTCAAACTCCGGGAGAGATTCTCAAAACCAAGGTTGACATGGTTCCAGTTCCTTTCAACATTTTGGAAATCCCGCTGAAACTTTGGACATTCTCGCGAAGGGTTCCCAATCCCCGACAAGATTGGTACCCTTTCACGTCCAAATCTCTCAAACTCCAGGAGAGATTCTCAAAACCAAGGTTGACATGGTTCCAGTTCCTTTCAACATTTTGAAAATCCCGCTGAAACTTTTGGCATTCTCGCGAAGGGTTCCCAATCCCCGACAAGATTGGTACCCTTTCACGTCCAAATCTCTCAAACTCCGGGAGAGATTCTCAAAACCAAGGTTGACATGGTTCGAGTTCCTTTCAACATTTGGGAAATCCCACTGAAACTTTGGACATTCTCGCGAAGGGTTCCCGATCCCCGACAAGATTGGTACCCTTTCACGTCCAAATCTCTCAAACTCCGGGAGAGATTCTCAAAACCAAGGTTGACATGTTTCGAGTTCCTTTCAACATTTTGGAAATCCCGCTGAAACTTTGGACATTCTCGCGAAGGGTTCCCAATCCCCAACAAGATTGGTACCCTTTCACGTCCAAATCTCTCAAACTCCGGGAGAGATTCTCAAAACCAAAGTTGACATGTTTCGAGTTCCTCTCAACATTTTGGAAATCCCGCTGAAACTTTGGACATTCTCGCGAAGGGTTCCCAATCCCCGAAGATTGGTAACCTTTCACGTCCAAATCTCTCAAACTCTGGGAGAGATTCTCAAAACCAAGGTTGACATGTTTTGAGTTTCTTTCAACATTTTGGAAATCCCGCTGAAACTTTGGACATTCTCGCGAAGGGTTCCCAATCCCCGACAAGATTGGTACCCTTTCACGTCCAAATCTCTCAAACTCCGGGAGAGATTCTCAAAACCAAGGTTGACATGTTTCGAGTTCCTTTCAACATTTTGGAAATCCCGCTGAAACTTTGGACATTCTGGCGAAGGGTTCCCAATCCTTGACAAGATTGGTACCCTTTCACGTCCAAATCTCTCAAACTCCGGGAGAGATTCTCAAAACCAAGGCTGACATGTTCCGAGTTCCTTTCAACATTTTGGAAATCCCACTGAAACTTTGGACATTCTCGCGAAGGGTTCCCAATCCCCGACAAGATTGGTACCCTTTCACGTCCAAATCTCTCAAACTCCGGGAGAGATTCTCAAAACCAAGGTTGACATGGTTCGAGTTCCTTTCAACATTTTGGAAACCCCGCTGAAACTTTGGACATTCTGGCGAAGGGTTCCCAATCCCCGACAAGATTGGTACCCTTTCACGTCCAAATCTCTCAAACTCCGGGAGAGATTCTCGAAACCAAGGTTGACATGTTTCGAGTTCCTTTCAACATTTTGGAAATCCCGCTGAAACTTTGGACATTCTCGCGAAGGGTTCCCAATCCCCGACAAGATTGGCACCCTTTCACGTCCAAATCTCTCAAACTCCGGGAGAGATTCTCAAAACCAAGGTTGACATGTTTCGAGTTCCTTTCAACATTTTGGAAATCCCGCTGAAACATTGGACATTCTCGCGAAGGGTTCCCAATCCCCGTCAAGATTGGTACCCTTTCACGTCCAAATCTCTCAAACTCCGGGAGAGATTCTCAAAACCAAGGTTGACATGTTTCGAGTTCCTTTCAACATTTTGGAAATCCCGCTGAAGCTTTGGACATTCTCGCGAAGGGTTCCCAATCCCCGACAAGATTGGTACCCTTTCACGTCCAAATCTCTCAAACTCCGGGAGAGATTCTCAAAACCAAGGTTGACATGGTTCGAGTTCCTTTCAACATTTTGGAAATCCCGCTGAAACTTTGGACATTCTCGCGAAGGGTTCCCAATCCCCGACAAGATTGGTACCCTTTCACGTCCAAATCTCTCAAACTCCGGGAGAGATTCTCAAAACCAAGGTTGACATGGTTCCAGTTCCTTTCAACATTTTGGAAATCCCGCTGAAACTTTGGACATTCTCACGAAGGGTTCCCAATCCCCGACAAGATTGGTACCCTTTCACGTCCAAATCTCTCAAACTCCGGGAGAGATTCTCAAAACCAAGGTTGACATGGTTCGAGTTCCTTTCAACATTTTGGAAATCCCGCTGAAACTTTGGACATTGTCGCGAAGGGTTCCCCATCCCCGACAAGACTGGTACCCTTTCACGTCCAAATCTCTCAAACTCCGGGAGAGATTCTCAAAACCAAGGTTGACATGGTTCGAGTTCCTTTCAACATTTTGGAAATCCCGCTGAAACTTTGGACATTCTCGCGAAGGGTTCCCAATCCCCGACAAGATTGGTACCCTTTCACGTCCAAATCTCTCAAACTCCGGGAGAGATTCTCAAAACCAAGGTTGACATGGTTCGAGTTCCTTTCAACATTTTGGAAATCCCGCTGAAACTTTGGACATTCTCGCGAAGGGTTCCCAATCCCCGACAAGATTGGTACCCTTTCACGTCCAAATCTCTCAAACTCCGGGAGAGATTCTCAAAACCAAGGTTGACATGGTTCGAGTTCCTTTCAACATTTTGAAAATCCCGCTGAAACTTTGGACATTCTCGCGAGGCGTTCCCAATCCCCGACAAGATTGGTACCCTTTCACGTCCAAATCTCTCAAACTCCGGGAGAGATTCTCAAAACCAAGGTTGACATGGTTCGAGTTCCTTTAAACATTTTGGAAATCCCGCTGAAACTTTGGACATTCTCGCGAAGGGGTCCCAGTCCCTGACAAGATTGGTACCCTTTCAAGTCCAAATCTCTCAAACTCCGGGAGAGATTCTCAAAACCAAGGTTGACATGTTTTGAGTTCCTTTCAACATTTTGGAAATCCTGCTGAAACTTTGGACATTCTCGTGAAGGGTTCCCAATCCCCGACAAGATTGGTATTCTTTCACGTCCAAATCTCTCAAACTCCGGGAGAGATTCTCAAAACCAAGGTTGACATGTTTCGAGTTCCTTTCAACATTTTGGAAATCCCGCTGAAACTTTGGACATTCTCGCGAAGGGTTCCCAATCCCCGACAAGATTGGTACCCTTTCACGTCCAAATCTCTCAAACTCCGGGAGAGATTCTCAAAACCAAGGTTGACATGTTTCGAGTTCCTTTCAACATTTTGGAAATCCCACTGAAACTTTGGACATTCTCGCGAAGGGTTCCCAATCCCCGACAAGATTGGTACCCTTTCACGTCCAAATCTCTCAAACTCCGGGAGAGATTCTCAAAACCAAGGTTGACATGGTTCGAGTTCCTTTCAACATTTTGGAAATCCCGATGAAACTTTGGACATTCTCGCGAAGGGTTCCCGATCCCCGCGACAAGATTGGTACCCTTTCACGTCCAAATCTCTCAAAGTCCGGGAGAGATTCTCAAAACCAAGGTTGACATGTTTCGAGTTCCTTTCAACATTTTGGAAATCCCGCTGAAACTTTGGACATTCTCGCGAAGGGTTCCCAATCCCCGACAAGATTGGTACCCTTTCACGTCCAAATCTCTCAAACTCCGGGAGAGATTCTCAAAACCAAGGTTGACATGGTTCGAGTTCCTTTCAACATTTTGGAAATCCCGCTGAAACTTTGGACATTCTCGCGAAGGGTTCCCAATCCCCGACAAGATTGGTACCCTTTCACGTCCAAACCTCTCAGACTCCGGGAGAGATTCTCAAAACCAAGGTTGACATGGTTCGAGTTCCTTTCAACATTTTGGAAATCCCGCTGAAACTTTGGACATTCTCGCGAAGGGTTCCCCATCTCCGACAAGACTGGTACCCTTTCACGTCCAAATCTCTCAAACTCCGGGAGAGATTCTCAAAACCAAGGTTGACATGGTTCGAGTTCCTTTCAACATTTTGGAAATCCCGCTGAAACTTTGGACATTGTCGCGAAGGGTTCCCAATCCCCGACAAGATTGGTACCCTTTCACGTCCAAATCTCTCAAACTCCGGGAGAGATTCTCAAAACCAAGGTTGACATGGTTCGAGTTCCTTTCAACATTTTGGAAATCCCGCTGAAACTTTGGACATTCTCGCGAAGGGTTCCCAATCCCCGACAAGATTGGTACCCTTTCACGTCCAAATCTCTCAAACTCCGGGAGAGATTCTCAAAACCAAGGTTGACATGTTTCGAGTTCCTTTCAACATTTTGGAAATCCCGCTGAAACTTTGGACATTCTCGCGAAGGGTTCCCAATCCCCGACAAGATTGGTACCCTTTCACGTCCAAATCTCTCAAACTCCGGGAGAGATTCTCAAAACCAAGGTTGACATGTTTCGAGTTCCTTTCAACATTTTGGAAATCCCGCTGAAACTTTGGACATTGTCGCGAAGGGTTCCCAATCGCCGACAAGATTGGTACCCTTTCACGTCCAAATCTCTCAAACTCCGGGAGAGATTCTCAAAACCAAGGTTGACATGGTTCGAGTTCCTTTCAACATTTTGGAAATCCCGATGAAACTTTGGACATTCTCGCGAAGGGTTCCCGATCCCCGCGACAAGATTGGTACCCTTTCACGTCCAAATCTCTCAAACTCCGGGAGAGATTCTCAAAACCAAGGTTGACATGTTTCGAGTTCCTTTCAACATTTTGGAAATCCCGCTGAAACTTTGGACATTCTCGCGAAGGGTTCCCAATCCCCGACAAGATTGGTACCCTTTCACGTCCAAATCTCTCAAAGTCCGGGAGAGATTCTCAAAACCAAGGTTGACATGTTTCGAGTTCCTTTCAACATTTTGGAAATCCCGCTGAAACTTTGGACATTCTCGCGAAGGGTTCCCAATCCCCGACAAGATTGGTACCCTTTCACGTCCAAATCTCTCAAACTCCGGGAGAGATTCTCAAAACCAAGGTTGACATGGTTCGAGTTCCTTTCAACATTTTGGAAATCCCGCTGAAACTTTGGACATTCTCGCGAAGGGTTCCCAATCCCCGACAAGATTGGTACCCTTTCACGTCCAAACCTCTCAGACTCCGGGAGAGATTCTCAAAACCAAGGTTGACATGGTTCGAGTTCCTTTCAACATTTTGGAAATCCCGCTGAAACTTTGGACATTCTCGCGAAGGGTTCCCCATCTCCGACAAGACTGGTACCCTTTCACGTCCAAATCTCTCAAACTCCGGGAGAGATTCTCAAAACCAAGGTTGACATGGTTCGAGTTCCTTTCAACATTTTGGAAATCCCGCTGAAACTTTGGACATTCTCGCGAAGGGTTCCCAATCCCCGACAAGATTGGTACCCTTTCACGTCCAAATCTCTCAAACTCCGGGAGAGATTCTCAAAACCAAGGTTGACATGGTTCGAGTTCCTTTCAACATTTTGGAAATCCCGCTGAAACTTTGGACATTCTCGCGAAGGGTTCCCAATCCCCGACAAGATTGGTACCCTTTCACGTCCAAATCTCTCAAACTCCGGGAGAGATTCTCAAAACCAAGGTTGACATGTTTCGAGTTCCTTTCAACATTTTGGAAATCCCGCTGAAACTTTGGACATTCTCGCGAAGGGTTCCCAATCCCCGACAAGATTGGTACCCTTTCACGTCCAAATCTCTCAAACTCCGGGAGAGATTCTCAAAACCAAGGTTGACATGTTTCGAGTTCCTTTCAACATTTTGGAAATCCCGCTGAAACTTTGGACATTCTCGCGAAGGGTTCCCAATCCCCGACAAGATTGGTACCCTTTCACGTCCAAATCTCTCAAACTCCGGGAGAGATTCTCAAAACCAAGGTTGACATGGTTCAAGTTCCTTTCAACATTTTGGAAATCCCGCTGAAACTTTGGACATTCTCGCGAAGGGTTCCCAATCCCCGACAAGACTGGTACCCTTTCACGTCCAAATCTCTCAGACTCCGGGAGAGATTCTCAAAACCAAGGTTGACATGGTTCGAGTTCCTTTCAACATTTTGGAAATCCCCCTGAAACTTTGGACATTCTCGCGAAGGGTTCCCAATCCCCGACAAGATTGGTACCCTTTCACGTCCAAATCTCTCAAACTCCGGGAGAGATTCTCAAAACCAAGGTTGACATGTTTCGAGTTCCTTTCAACATTTTGGAAATCCCGCTGAAACTTTGGACATTCTCGCGAAGGATTCCCAATCCCCGACGAGATTGGTACCCTTTCACGTTCAAATATCTCAAACTCCGGGAGAGATTCTCAAAACCAAGGTTGACATGTTTCGAGTTCCTTTCAACATTTTGGAAATCCCGCTGAAACTTTGGACATTGTCGCGAAGGGTTCCCAATCCCCGACAAGATTGGTACCCTTTCACGTCCAAATCTCTCAAACTCTGGGAGAGATTCTCAAAACCAAGGTTGACATGTTTCGAGTTCCTTTCAACATTTTGGAAATCCCGCTGAAACTTTGGACATTCTCGCGAAGGGCTCCCAATCCCCGACAAGATTCGTGCCCTTTCACGTCCAAATCTCTCAAACTCCGGGAGAGATTCTCAAAACCAAGGTTGACATGGTTCCAGTTCCTTTCAACATTTTGGAAATCCCGCTGAAACTTTGGACATTCTCGCGAAGGGTTCCCAATCCCCGACAAGATTGGTACCCTTTCACGTCCAAATCTCTCAAAGTCCGGGAGAGATTCTCAAAACCAAGGTTGACATGTTTCGAGTTCCTTTCAACATTTTGGAAATCCCGCTGAAACTTTGGACATTCTCGCGAAGGGTTCCCCATCCCCGACAAGATTGGTACCCTTTCACGTACAAATCTCTCAAACTCCGGGAGAGATTCTCAAAACCAAGGTTGACATGTTTCGAGTTCCTTTCAACATTTTGGAAATCCCACTGAAACTTTGGACATTCTCGCGAAGGGTTCCCAATCCCCGACAAGATTGGTACCCTTTCACGTCCAAATCTCTCAAACTCCGGGAGAGATTCTCAAAACCAAGGTTGACATGGTTCGAGTTCCTTTCAACATTTTGGAAATCCCGCTGAAACTTTGGACATTCTCGCGAAGGGTTCCCAATCCCCGACAAGATTGGTACCCTTTCACGTCCAAATCTCTCAAACTCCGGGAGAGATTCTCAAAACCAAGGTTGACATGTTTCGAGTTCCTTTCAACATTTTGGAAATCCCGCTGAAACTTTGGACATTCTCGCGAAGGGGTCCCAATCCCTGACAAGATTGGTACCCTTTCAAGTCCAAATCTCTCAAACTCCGGGAGAGATTCTCAAAACCAAGGTTGACATGTTTCGAGTTCCTTTCAACATTTTGGAAATCCTGCTGAAACTTTGGACATTCTCGCGAAGGGTTCCCAATCCCCGACAAGATTGGTATTCTTTCACGTCCAAATCTCTCAAACTCCGGGAGAGATTCTCAAAACCAAGGTTGACATGTTTCGAGTTCCTTTCAACATTTTGGAAATCCCGCTGAAACTTTGGACATTCTCGCGAAGGGTTCCCAATCCCCGACAAGATTGGTACCCTTTCACGTCCAAATCTCTCAAACTCCGGGAGAGATTCTCAAAACCAAGGTTGACATGTTTCGAGTTCCTTTCAACATTTTGGAAATCCCGCTGAAACTTTGGACATTCTGACGAAGGGTTCCCAATCCCCGACAAGATTGGTACCCTTTCACGTCCAAATCTCTCAAACTCCGGGAGAGATTCTCAAAACCAAGGTTGACATGGTTCCAGTTCCTTTCAACATTTTGGAAATCCCGCTGAAACTTTGGACATTCTCGCGAAGGGTTCCCAATCCCCGACAAGACTGGTACCCTTTCACGTCCAAATCTCTCAGACTCCGGGAGAGATTCTCAAAACCAAGGTTGACATGGTTCGAGTTCCTTTCAACATTTTGGAAATCCCCCTGAAACTTTGGACATTCTCGCGAAGGGTTCCCAATCCCCGACAAGATTCGTACCCTTTCACGTCCAAATCTCTCAAACTCCGGGAGAGATTCTCAAAACCAAGGTTGACATGGTTCCAGTTCCTTTCAACATTTTGGAAATCCCGCTGAAACTTTGGACATTCTCGCGAAGGGTTCCCAATCCCCGACGAGATTGGTACCCTTTCACGTTCAAATATCTCAAACTCCGGGAGAGATTCTCAAAACCAAGGTTGACATGGTTCCAGTTCCTTTCAACATTTTGGAAATCCCGCTGAAACTTTGGACATTGTCGCGAAGGGTTCCCAATCCCCGACAAGATTGGTACCCTTTCACGTCCAAATCTCTCAAACTCTGGGAGAGATTCTCAAAACCAAGGTTGACATGTTTCGAGTTCCTTTCAACATTTTGGAAATCCCGCTGAAACTTTGGACATTGTCGCGAAGGGTTCCCAATCCCCGACAAGATTCGTACCCTTTCACGTCCAAATCTCTCAAACTCCGGGAGAGATTCTCAAAACCAAGGTTGACATGGTTCCAGTTCCTTTCAACATTTTGGAAATCCCGCTGAAACTTTGGACATTCTCGCGAAGGGTTCCCAATCCCCGACAAGATTGGTACCCTTTCACGTCCAAATCTCTCAAACTCCGGGAGAGATTCTCAAAACCAAGGTTGACATGTTTCGAGTTCCTTTCAACATTTTGGAAATCCCGCTGAAACTTTGGACATTCTCGCGAAGGGTTCCCGATCCCCGACAAGATTGGTACCCTTTCACGTACAAATCTCTCAAACTCCGTGAGAGATTCTCAAAACCAAGGTTGACATGGTTCGAGTTCCTTTCAACATTTTGGAAATCCCACTGAAACTTTGGACATTCTCGCGAAGGGTTCCCAATCCCCGACAAGATTGGTACCCTTTCACGTCCAAATCTCTCAAACTCCGGGAGAGATTCTCAAAACCAAGGTTGACATGGTTCGAGTTCCTTTCAACATTTTGGAAATCCCGCTGAAACTTTGGACATTCTCGCGAAGGGGTCCCAATCCCTGACAAGATTGGTACCCTTTCAAGTCCAAATCTCTCAAACTCCGGGAGAGATTCTCAAAACCAAGGTTGACATGTTTCGAGTTCCTTTCAACATTTTGGAAATCCTGCTGAAACTTTGGACATTCTCGCGAAGGGTTCCCAATCCCCGACAAGATTGGTATTCTTTCACGTCCAAATCTCTCAAACTCCGGGAGAGATTCTCAAAACCAAGGTTGACATGGTTCCAGTTCCTTTCAACATTTTGGAAATCCCGCTGAAACTTTGGACATTCTGGCGAAGGGTTCCCAATCCCCGACAAGATTGGTACCCTTTCACGTCCAAATCACTCAAACTCCGGGAGAGATTCTCAAAACCAAGGTTGACATGTTTCGAGTTCCTTTCAACATTTTGGAAATCCCGCTGAAACTTTGGACATTCTCGCGAAGGGTTCCCAATCCCCGACAAGATTGGTACCCTTTCACGTCCAAATCTCTCAAACTCCGGGAGAGATTCTCAAAACCAAGGTTGACATGTTTCGAGTTCCTCTCAACATTTTGGAAATCCCGATGAAAGTTTGGACATTCTCGCGAAGGGTTCCCGATCCCCGACAAGATTGGTACCCTTTCACGTCCAAATCTCTCAAACTCCGGGAGAGATTCTCAAAACCAAGGTTGACATGTTTCGAGTTCCTTTCAACATTTTGGAAATCCCGCTGAAACTTTGGACATTCTCGCGAAGGGTTCCCAATCCCCGACAAGATTGGTACCCTTTCACGTCCAAATCTCTCAAAGTCCGGGAGAGATTCTCAAAACCAAGGTTGACATGTTTCGAGTTCCTTTCAACATTTTGGAAATCCCGCTGAAACTTTGGACATTGTCGCGAAGGGTTCCCAATCCCCGACAAGATTGGTACCCTTTCACGTCCAAATCTCTCAAACTCCGGGAGAGATTCTCAAAACCAAGGTTGACATGGTTCGAGTTCCTTTCAACATTTTGGAAATCCCGCTGAAACTTTGGACATTCTCGCGAAGGGTTCCCAATCCCCGACAAGATTGGTACCCTTTAACGTCCAAACCTCTCAGACTCCGGGAGAGATTCTCAAAACCAAGGTTGACATGGTTCGAGTTCCTTTCAACATTTTGGAAATCCCGCTGAAACTTTGGACATTCTCGCGAAGGGTTCCCCATCTCCGACAAGACTGGTACCCTTTCACGTCCAAATCTCTCAAACTCCGGGAGAGATTCTCAAAACCAAGGTTGACATGTTTCGAGTTCCTTTACACATTTTGGAAATCCCGCTGAAACTTTGGACATTCTCGCGAAGGGTTCCCAATCCCCGACAAGATTGGTACCCTTTCACGTCCAAATCTCTCAAACTCCGGGAGAGATTCTCAAAACCAAGGTTGACATGTTTCGAGTTCCTTTCAACATTTTGGAAATCCCGCTGAAACTTTGGACATTCTCGCGAAGGGTTCCCAATCCCCGACAAGATTGGTACCCTTTCACGTCCAAATCTCTCAAAGTCCGGGAGAGATTCTCAAAACCAAGGTTGACATGTTTCGAGTTCCTTTCAACATTTTGGAAATCCCGCTGAAACTTTGGACATTGTCGCGAAGAGTTCCCAATCCCCGACAAGATTGGTACCCTTTCACGTCCAAATCTCTCAAACTCCGGGAGAGATTCTCAAAACCAAGGTTGACATGGTTCGAGTTCCTTTCAACATTTTGGAAATCCCGCTGAAACTTTGGACATTCTCGCGAAGGGTTCCCAATCCCCGACAAGATTGGTACCCTTTAACGTCCAAACCTCTCAGACTCCGGGAGAGATTCTCAAAACCAAGGTTGACATGGTTCGAGTTCCTTTCAACATTTTGGAAATCCCGCTGAAACTTTGGACATTCTCGCGAAGGGTTCCCCATCTCCGACAAGACTGGTACCCTTTCACGTCCAAATCTCTCAAACTCCGGGAGAGATTCTCAAAACCAAGGTTGACATGTTTCGAGTTCCTTTACACATTTTGGAAATCCCGCTGAAACTTTGGACATTCTCGCGAAGGGTTCCCAATCCCCGACAAGATTGGTACCCTTTCACGTCCAAATCTCTCAAACTCCGGGAGAGATTCTCAAAACCAAGGTTGACATGTTTCGAGTTCCTTTCAACATTTTGGAAATCCCGCTGAAACTTTGGACATTCTCGCGAAGGGTTCCCAATCCCCGACAAGATTGGTACCCTTTCACGTCCAAATCTCTCAAACTCCGGGAGAGATTCTCAAAACCAAGGTTGAGATGTTTCGAGTTCCTTTCAACATTTTGAAAATCCCGCTGAAACTTTTGGCATTCTCGCGAGGCGTTCCCAATCCCCGACAAGATTGGTACCCTTTCACGTCCAAATCTCTCAAACTCCGGGAGAGATTCTCAAAACCAAGGTTGACATGTTTCGAGTTCCTTTCAACATTTTGGAAATCCCGCTGAAACTTTGGACTTTCTCGCGAAGGGGTCCCAATCCCTGACAAGATTGGTACCCTTTCAAGTCCAAATCTCTCAAACTCCGGGAGAGATTCTCAAAACCAAGGTTGACATTTTTCGAGTTCCTCTCAACATTTTGGAAATCCCGCTGAAACTTTGGACATTCTCGCGAAGGGTTCCCAATCCCCGACAAGATTGGTATTCTTTCACGTCCAAATCTCTCAAACTCCGGGAGAGATTCTCAAAACCAAGGTTGACATGTTTCGAGTTCCTTTCAACATTTTGGAAATCCCGCTGAAACTTTGGACATTCTCGCGAAGGGTTCCCAATCCCCGACAAGATTGGTACCCTTTCACGTCCAAATCTCTCAAACTCCGGGAGAGATTCTCAAAACCAAGGTTGACATGTTTCGAGTTCCTTTACACATTTTGGAAATCCCGCTGAAACTTTGGACATTCTCGCGAAGGGTTCCCAATCCCCGACAAGATTGGTACCCTTTCACGTCCAAATCTCTCAAAGTCCGGGAGAGATTCTCAAAACCAAGGTTGACATGGTTCGAGTTCCTTTCAACATTTTGGAAATCCCGCTGAAACTTTGGACATTCTCGTGAAGGGTTCCCAATCCCCGACAAGATTGGTACCCTTTCACGTCCAAATCTCTCAAACTCCGGGAGAGATTCTCAAAACCAAGGTTGACATGGTTCGAGTTCCTTTCAACATTTTGGAAATCCCGCTGAAACTTTGGACATTCTCGCGAACCGTTCCCAATCCCCGACAAGATTGGTACCCTTTCACGTCCAAATCTCTCAAACTCCGGGAGAGATTCTCAAAACCAAGGTTGACATGTTTCGAGTTCCTTTCAACATTTTGGAAATCCCGCTGAAACTTTGGACATTCTCGCGAAGGGTTCCCAATCCCCGACAAGATTGGTACCCTTTCACGTCCAAATCTCTCAAACTCCGGGAGAGATTCTCAAAACCAAGGTTGACATGGTTCGAGTTCCTTTCAACATTTTGGAAATCCCGCTGAAACTTTGGACATTCTCGCGAAGGGTTCCCAATCCCCGACAAGATTGGTACCCTTTCACGTCCAAATCTCTCAAACTCCGGGAGAGATTCTCAAAACCAAGGTTGACATGGTTCGAGTTCCTTTCAACATTTTGGAAATCCCGCTGAAACTTTGGACATTGTCGCGAAGGGTTCCCAATCCCCGACAAGATTGGTACCCTTTCACGTCCAAATCTCTCAAACTCCGGGAGAGATTCTCAAAACCAAGGTTGACATGGTTCGAGTTCCTTTCAACATTTTGGAAATCCCGCTGAAACTTTGGACATTCTCGCGAAGGGTTCCCAATCCCCGACAAGATTGGTACCCTTTCACGTCCAAATCTCTCAAACTCCGGGAGAGATTCTCAAAACCAAGGTTGACATGGTTCCAGTTCCTTTCAACATTTTGGAAATCCCGCTGAAACTTTGGACATTGTTGCGAAGGGTTCCCAATCCCCGACAAGATTGGTACCCTTTCACGTCCAAATGTCTCAAACTCCGGGAGAGATTCTCAAAACCAAGGTTGACATGTTTCGAGTTCCTTTCAACATTTTGGAAATCCCGCTGAAACTTTGGACATTGTCGCGAAGGGTTCCCAATCGCCGACAAGATTGGTACCCTTTCACGTCCAAATCTCTCAAACTCCGGGAGAGATTCTCAAAACCAAGGTTGACATGGTTCGAGTTCCTTTCAACATTTTGGAAATCCCGATGAAACTTTGGACATTCTCGCGAAGGGTTCCCGATCCCCGCGACAAGATTGGTACCCTTTCACGTCCAAATCTCTCAAACTCCGGGAGAGATTCTCAAAACCAAGGTTGACATGTTTCGAGTTCCTTTCAACATTTTGGAAATCCCGCTGAAACATTGGACATTCTCGCGAAGGGTTCCCAATCCCCGACAAGATTGGTACCCTTTCACGTCCAAATCTCTCAAAGTCCGGGAGAGATTCTCAAAACCAAGGTTGACATGTTTCGAGTTCCTTTCAACATTTTGGAAATCCCGCTGAAACTTTGGACATTCTCGCGAAGGGTTCCCAATCCCCGACAAGATTGGTACCCTTTCACGTTCAAATCTCTCAAAGTCCGGGAGAGATTCTCAAAACCAAGGTTGACATGTTTCGAGTTCCTTTCAACATTTTGGAAATCCCGCTGAAACTTTGGACATTGTCGCGAAGGGTTCCCAATCCCCGACAAGATTGGTACCCTTTCACGTCCAAATCTCTCAAACTCCGGGAGAGATTCTCAAAACCAAGGTTGACATGGTTCGAGTTCCTTTCAACATTTTGGAAATCCCGCTGAAACTTTGGACATTCTCGCGAAGGGTTCCCAATCCCCGACAAGATTGGTACCCTTTAACGTCCAAACCTCTCAGACTCCGGGAGAGATTCTCAAAACCAAGGTTGACATGGTTCGAGTTCCTTTCAACATTTTGGAAATCCCGCTGAAACTTTGGACATTCTCGCGAAGGGTTCCCCATCTCCGACAAGACTGGTACCCTTTCACGTCCAAATCTCTCAAACTCCGGGAGAGATTCTCAAAACCAAGGTTGACATGTTTCGAGTTCCTTTACACATTTTGGAAATCCCGCTGAAACTTTGGACATTCTCGCGAAGGGTTCCCAATCCCCGACAAGATTGGTACCCTTTCACGTCCAAATCTCTCAAACTCCGGGAGAGATTCTCAAAACCAAGGTTGACATGTTTCGAGTTCCTTTCAACATTTTGGAAATCCCGCTGAAACTTTGGACATTCTCGCGAAGGGTTCCCAATCCCCGACAAGATTGGTACCCTTTCACGTCCAAATCTCTCAAACTCCGGGAGAGATTCTCAAAACCAAGGTTGAGATGTTTCGAGTTCCTTTCAACATTTTGAAAATCCCGCTGAAACTTTTGGCATTCTCGCGAGGCGTTCCCAATCCCCGACAAGATTGGTACCCTTTCACGTCCAAATCTCTCAAACTCCGGGAGAGATTCTCAAAACCAAGGTTGACATGTTTCGAGTTCCTTTCAACATTTTGGAAATCCCGCTGAAACTTTGGACTTTCTCGCGAAGGGGTCCCAATCCCTGACAAGATTGGTACCCTTTCAAGTCCAAATCTCTCAAACTCCGGGAGAGATTCTCAAAACCAAGGTTGACATTTTTCGAGTTCCTCTCAACATTTTGGAAATCCCGCTGAAACTTTGGACATTCTCGCGAAGGGTTCCCAATCCCCGACAAGATTGGTATTCTTTCACGTCCAAATCTCTCAAACTCCGGGAGAGATTCTCAAAACCAAGGTTGACATGTTTCGAGTTCCTTTCAACATTTTGGAAATCCCGCTGAAACTTTGGACATTCTCGCGAAGGGTTCCCAATCCCCGACAAGATTGGTACCCTTTCACGTCCAAATCTCTCAAACTCCGGGAGAGATTCTCAAAACCAAGGTTGACATGTTTCGAGTTCCTTTACACATTTTGGAAATCCCGCTGAAACTTTGGACATTCTCGCGAAGGGTTCCCAATCCCCGACAAGATTGGTACCCTTTCACGTCCAAATCTCTCAAAGTCCGGGAGAGATTCTCAAAACCAAGGTTGACATGGTTCGAGTTCCTTTCAACATTTTGGAAATCCCGCTGAAACTTTGGACATTCTCGTGAAGGGTTCCCAATCCCCGACAAGATTGGTACCCTTTCACGTCCAAATCTCTCAAACTCCGGGAGAGATTCTCAAAACCAAGGTTGACATGGTTCGAGTTCCTTTCAACATTTTGGAAATCCCGCTGAAACTTTGGACATTCTGGCGAAGGGTTCCCAATCCCCGACAAGATTGGTACCCTTTCACGTCCAAATCTCTCAAACTCCGGGAGAGATTCTCAAAACCAAGGTTGACATGTTTCGAGTTCCTTTCAACATTTTGGAAATCCCGCTGAAACTTTGGACATTCTCGCGAAGGGTTCCCAATCCCCGACAAGATTGGTACCCTTTCACGTCCAAATCTCTCAAACTCCGGGAGAGATTCTCAAAACCAAGGTTGACATGGTTCGAGTTCCTTTCAACATTTTGGAAATCCCGCTGAAACTTTGGACATTCTCGCGAAGGGTTCCCAATCCCCGACGAGATTGGTACCCTTTCACGTCCAAATCTCTCAAACTCCGGGAGAGATTCTCAAAACCAAGGTTGACATGGTTCGAGTTCCTTTCAACATTTTGGAAATCCCGCTGAAACTTTGGACATTGTCGCGAAGGGTTCCCAATCCCCGACAAGATTGGTACCCTTTCACGTCCAAATCTCTCAAACTCCGGGAGAGATTCTCAAAACCAAGGTTGACATGGTTCGAGTTCCTTTCAACATTTTGGAAATCCCGCTGAAACTTTGGACATTCTCGCGAAGGGTTCCCAATCCCCGACAAGATTGGTACCCTTTCACGTCCAAATCTCTCAAACTCCGGGAGAGATTCTCAAAACCAAGGTTGACATGTTTCGAGTTCCTTTCAACATTTTGGAAATCCCGCTGAAACTTTGGACATTGTTGCGAAGGGTTCCCAATCCCCGACAAGATTGGTACCCTTTCACGTCCAAATGTCTCAAACTCCGGGAGAGATTCTCAAAACCAAGGTTGACATGTTTCGAGTTCCTTTCAACATTTTGGAAATCCCGCTGAAACTTTGGACATTGTCGCGAAGGGTTCCCAATCGCCGACAAGATTGGTACCCTTTCACGTCCAAATCTCTCAAACTCCGGGAGAGATTCTCAAAACCAAGGTTGACATGGTTCGAGTTCCTTTCAACATTTTGGAAATCCCGATGAAACTTTGGACATTCTCGCGAAGGGTTCCCGATCCCCGCGACAAGATTGGTACCCTTTCACGTCCAAATCTCTCAAACTCCGGGAGAGATTCTCAAAACCAAGGTTGACATGTTTCGAGTTCCTTTCAACATTTTGGAAATCCCGCTGAAACTTTGGACATTCTCGCGAAGGGTTCCCAATCCCCGACAAGATTGGTACCCTTTCACGTCCAAATCTCTCAAAGTCCGGGAGAGATTCTCAAAACCAAGGCTGACATGTTTCGAGTTCCTTTCAACATTTTGGAAATCCCGCTGAAACTTTGGACATTCTCGCGAAGGGTTCCCAATCCCCGACAAGATTGGTACCCTTTCACGTCCAAATCTCTCAAACTCCGGGAGAGATTCTCAAAACCAAGGTTGACATGGTTCGAGTTCCTTTCAACATTTTGGAAATCCCGCTGAAACTTTGGACATTCTCGCGAAGGGTTCCCAATCCCCGACAAGATTGGTACCCTTTCACGTCCAAACCTCTCAGACTCCGGGAGAGATTCTCAAAACCAAGGTTGACATGGTTCGAGTTCCTTTCAACATTTTGGAAATCCCGCTGAAACTTTGGACATTCTCGCGAAGGGTTCCCCATCTCCGACAAGACTGGTACCCTTTCACGTCCAAATCTCTCAAACTCCGGGAGAGATTCTCAAAACCAAGGTTGACATGGTTCGAGTTCCTTTCAACATTTTGGAAATCCCGATGAAACTTTGGACATTCTCGCGAAGGGTTCCCGATCCCCGCGACAAGATTGGTACCCTTTCACGTCCAAATCTCTCAAACTCCGGGAGAGATTCTCAAAACCAAGGTTGACATGTTTCGAGTTCCTTTCAACATTTTGGAAATCCCGCTGAAACTTTGGACATTCTCGCGAAGGGTTCCCAATCCCCGACAAGATTGGTACCCTTTCACGTCCAAATCTCTCAAAGTCCGGGAGAGATTCTCAAAACCATGGTTGACATGTTTCGAGTTCCTTTCAACATTTTGGAAATCCCGCTGAAACTTTGGACATTCTCGCGAAGGGTTCCCAATCCCCGACAAGATTGGTACCCTTTCACGTCCAAATCTCTCAAAGTCCGGGAGAGATTCTCAAAACCAAGGTTGACATGTTTCGAGTTCCTTTCAACATTTTGGAAATCCCGCTGAAACTTTGGACATTGTCGCGAAGGGTTCCCAATCCCCGACAAGATTGGTACCCTTTCACGTCCAAATCTCTCAAACTCCGGGAGAGATTCTCAAAACCAAGGTTGACATGGTTCGAGTTCCTTTCAACATTTTGGAAATCCCGCTGAAACTTTGGACATTCTCGCGAAGGGTTCCCAATCCCCGACAAGATTGGTACCCTTTAACGTCCAAACCTCTCAGACTCCGGGAGAGATTCTCAAAACCAAGGTTGACATGGTTCGAGTTCCTTTCAACATTTTGGAAATCCCGCTGAAACTTTGGACATTCTCGCGAAGGGTTCCCCATCTCCGACAAGACTGGTACCCTTTCACGTCCAAATCTCTCAAACTCCGGGAGAGATTCTCAAAACCAAGGTTGACATGTTTCGAGTTCCTTTACACATTTTGGAAATCCCGCTGAAACTTTGGACATTCTCGCGAAGGGTTCCCAATCCCCGACAAGATTGGTACCCTTTCACGTCCAAATCTCTCAAACTCCGGGAGAGATTCTCAAAACCAAGGTTGACATGGTTCGAGTTCCTTTCAACATTTTGGAAATCCCGCTGAAACTTTGGACATTCTCGCGAAGGGTTCCCAATCCCCGACAAGATTGGTACCCTTTCACGTCCAAATCTCTCAAACTCCGGGAGAGATTCTCAAAACCAAGGTTGACATGTTTCGAGTTCCTTTCAACATTTTGGAAATCCCGCTGAAACTTTGGACATTGTTGCGAAGGGTTCCCAATCCCCGACAAGATTGGTACCCTTTCACGTCCAAATGTCTCAAACTCCGGGAGAGATTCTCAAAACCAAGGTTGACATGTTTCGAGTTCCTTTCAACATTTTGGAAATCCCGCTGAAACTTTGGACATTGTCGCGAAGGGTTCCCAATCGCCGACAAGATTGGTACCCTTTCACGTCCAAATCTCTCAAACTCCGGGAGAGATTCTCAAAACCAAGGTTGACATGGTTCGAGTTCCTTTCAACATTTTGGAAATCCCGATGAAACTTTGGACATTCTCGCGAAGGGTTCCCGATCCCCGCGACAAGATTGGTACCCTTTCACGTCCAAATCTCTCAAACTCCGGGAGAGATTCTCAAAACCAAGGTTGACATGTTTCGAGTTCCTTTCAACATTTTGGAAATCCCGCTGAAACTTTGGACATTCTCGCGAAGGGTTCCCAATCCCCGACAAGATTGGTACCCTTTCACGTCCAAATCTCTCAAAGTCCGGGAGAGATTCTCAAAACCAAGGTTGACATGTTTCGAGTTCCTTTCAACATTTTGGAAATCCCGCTGAAACTTTGGACATTCTCGCGAAGGGTTCCCAATCCCCGACAAGATTGGTACCCTTTCACGTCCAAATCTCTCAAACTCCGGGAGAGATTCTCAAAACCAAGGTTGACATGGTTCGAGTTCCTTTCAACATTTTGGAAATCCCGCTGAAACTTTGGACATTCTCGCGAAGGGTTCCCAATCCCCGACAAGATTGGTACCCTTTCACGTCCAAACCTCTCAGACTCCGGGAGAGATTCTCAAAACCAAGGTTGACATGGTTCGAGTTCCTTTCAACATTTTGGAAATCCCGCTGAAACTTTGGACATTCTCGCGAAGGGTTCCCCATCTCCGACAAGACTGGTACCCTTTCACGTCCAAATCTCTCAAACTCCGGGAGAGATTCTCAAAACCAAGGTTGACATGGTTCGAGTTCCTTTCAACATTTTGGAAATCCCGATGAAACTTTGGACATTCTCGCGAAGGGTTCCCGATCCCCGCGACAAGATTGGTACCCTTTCACGTCCAAATCTCTCAAACTCCGGGAGAGATTCTCAAAACCAAGGTTGACATGTTTCGAGTTCCTTTCAACATTTTGGAAATCCCGCTGAAACTTTGGACATTCTCGCGAAGGGTTCCCAATCCCCGACAAGATTGGTACCCTTTCACGTCCAAATCTCTCAAAGTCCGGGAGAGATTCTCAAAACCATGGTTGACATGTTTCGAGTTCCTTTCAACATTTTGGAAATCCCGCTGAAACTTTGGACATTCTCGCGAAGGGTTCCCAATCCCCGACAAGATTGGTACCCTTTCACGTCCAAATCTCTCAAAGTCCGGGAGAGATTCTCAAAACCAAGGTTGACATGTTTCGAGTTCCTTTCAACATTTTGGAAATCCCGCTGAAACTTTGGACATTGTCGCGAAGGGTTCCCAATCCCCGACAAGATTGGTACCCTTTCACGTCCAAATCTCTCAAACTCCGGGAGAGATTCTCAAAACCAAGGTTGACATGGTTCGAGTTCCTTTCAACATTTTGGAAATCCCGCTGAAACTTTGGACATTCTCGCGAAGGGTTCCCAATCCCCGACAAGATTGGTACCCTTTAACGTCCAAACCTCTCAGACTCCGGGAGAGATTCTCAAAACCAAGGTTGACATGGTTCGAGTTCCTTTCAACATTTTGGAAATCCCGCTGAAACTTTGGACATTCTCGCGAAGGGTTCCCCATCTCCGACAAGACTGGTACCCTTTCACGTCCAAATCTCTCAAACTCCGGGAGAGATTCTCAAAACCAAGGTTGACATGTTTCGAGTTCCTTTACACATTTTGGAAATCCCGCTGAAACTTTGGACATTCTCGCGAAGGGTTCCCAATCCCCGACAAGATTGGTACCCTTTCACGTCCAAATCTCTCAAACTCCGGGAGAGATTCTCAAAACCAAGGTTGACATGTTTCGAGTTCCTTTCAACATTTTGGAAATCCCGCTGAAACTTTGGACATTCTCGCGAAGGGTTCCCAATCCCCGACAAGATTGGTACCCTTTCACGTCCAAATCTCTCAAACTCCGGGAGAGATTCTCAAAACCAAGGTTGAGATGTTTCGAGTTCCTTTCAACATTTTGAAAATCCCGCTGAAACTTTTGGCATTCTCGCGAGGCGTTCCCAATCCCCGACAAGATTGGTACCCTTTCACGTCCAAATCTCTCAAACTCCGGGAGAGATTCTCAAAACCAAGGTTGACATGGTTCCAGTTCCTTTCAACATTTTGGAAATCCCGCTGAAACTTTGGACATTCTCGCGAAGGGTTCCCAATCCCCGACAAGACTGGTACCCTTTCACGTCCAAATCTCTCAAACTCCGGGAGAGATTCTCAAAACCAAGGTTGACATGGTTCGAGTTCCTTTCAACATTTTGGAAATCCCGCTGAAACTTTGGACATTCTCGCGAAGGGTTCCCAATCCCCGACAAGATTGGTACCCTTTCACGTCCAAATCTCTCAAACTCCGGGAGAGATTCTCAAAACCAAGGTTGACATGGTTCCAGTTCCTTTCAACATTTTGGAAATCCCGCTGAAACTTTGGACATTCTCGCGAAGGGTTCCCAATCCCCGATGAGATTGGTACCCTTTCACGTTCAAATCTCTCAAACTCCGGGAGAGATTCTCAAAACCAAGGTTGACATGTTTCGAGTTCCTTTCAACATTTTGGAAATCCCGCTGAAACTTTGGACATTGTCGCGAAGGGTTCCCAATCCCCGACAAGATTGGTACCCTTTCACGTCCAAATCTCTCAAACTCTGGGAGAGATTCTCAAAACCAAGGTTGACATGTTTCGAGTTCCTTTCAACATTTTGGAAATCCCGCTGAAACTTTGGAAATTGTCGCGAAGGGTTCCCAATCCCCGACAAGATTGGTACCCTTTCACGTCCAAATCTCTCAAACTCCGGGAGAGATTCTCAAAACCAAGGTTGACATGGTTCCAGTTCCTTTCAACATTTTGGAAATCCCGCTGAAACTTTGGACATTCTCGCGAAGGGTTCCCAATCCCCGACAAGATTGGTACCCTTTCACGTCCAAATCTCTCAAACTCCGGGAGAGATTCTCAAAACCAAGGTTGACATGGTTCGAGTTCCTTTCAACATTTTGGAAATCCCGCTGAAACTTTGGACATTCTCGCGAAGGGTTCCCGATCCCCGACAAGATTGGTACCCTTTCACGTCCAAATCTCTCAAACTCCGGCAGAGATTCTCAAAACCAAGGTTGACATGTTTCGAGTTCCTTTCAACATTTTGGAAATCCCGCTGAAACTTTGGACATTCTCGCGAAGGGTTCCCAATCCCCGACAAGATTGGTACCCTTTCACGTCCAAATCTCTCAAACTCCGGGAGAGATTCTCAAAACCAAGGTTGACATGGTTCGAGTTCCTTTCAACATTTTGGAAATCCCGCTGAAACTTTGGACATTCTCGCGAAGGGTTCCCAATCCCCGACAAGACTGGTACCCTTTCACGTCCAAATCTCTCAAACTCCGGGAGAGATTCTCAAAACCAAGGTTGACATGTTTCGAGTTCCTTTCAACATTTTGGAAATCCCGCTGAAACTTTGGACATTCTCGCGAAGGGTTCCCAATCCCCGACAAGATTGGTACCCTTTCACGTCCAAATCTCTCAAACTCCGGGAGAGATTCTCAAAACCAAGGTTGACATGGTTCGAGTTCCTTTCAACATTTTGGAAATCCCGCTGAAACTTTGGACATTCTCGCGAAGGGTTCCCCATCCCCGACAAGATTGGTACCCTTTCACGTCCAAATCTCTCAAACTCCGGGAGAGATTCTCAAAACCAAGGTTGACATGGTTCGAGTTCCTTTCAACATTTTGGAAATCCCGCTGAAACTTTGGACATTCTCGCGAAGGGTTCCCAATCCCCGACAAGATTGGTACCCTTTCACGTCCAAATCTCTCAAACTCCGGGAGAGATTCTCAAAACCAAGGTTGAGATGTTTCGAGTTCCTTTCAACATTTTGAAAATCCCGCTGAAACTTTTGGCATTCTCGCGAGGCGTTCCCAATCCCCGACAAGATTGGTACCCTTTCACGTCCAAATCTCTCAAACTCCGGGAGAGATTCTCAAAACCAAGGTTGACATGTTTCGAGTTCCTTTCAACATTTTGGAAATCCCGCTGAAACTTTGGACATTCTCGCGAAGGGTTCCCAATCCCCGACAAGACTGGTACCCTTTCACGTCCAAATCTCTCAAACTCCGGGAGAGATTCTCAAAACCAAGGTTGACATGGTTCGAGTTCCTTTCAACATTTTGGAAATCCCGCTGAAACTTTGGACATTCTCGCGAAGGGTTCCCAATCCCCGACAAGATTGGTACCCTTTCACGTCCAAATCTCTCAAACTCCGGGAGAGATTCTCAAAACCAAGGTTGACATGGTTCCAGTTCCTTTCAACATTTTGGAAATCCCGCTGAAACTTTGGACATTCTCGCGAAGGGTTCCCAATCCCCGACAAGATTGGTACCCTTTCACGTCCAAATCTCTCAAACTCCGGGAGAGATTCTCAAAACCAAGGTTGACATGGTTCGAGTTCCTTTCAACATTTTGGAAATCCCGCTGAAACTTTGGACATTCTCGCGAAGGGTTCCCAATCCCCGACAAGACTGGTACCCTTTCACGTCCAAATCTCTCAAACTCCGGGAGAGATTCTCAAAACCAAGGTTGACATGTTTCGAGTTCCTTTCAACATTTTGGAAATCCCGCTGAAACTTTGGACATTCTCGCGAAGGGTTCCCAATCCCCGACAAGATTGGTACCCTTTCACGTCCAAATCTCTCAAACTCCGGGAGAGATTCTCAAAACCAAGGTTGACATGGTTCGAGTTCCTTTCAACATTTTGGAAATCCCGCTGAAACTTTGGACATTCTCGCGAAGGGTTCCCCATCCCCGACAAGATTGGTACCCTTTCACGTCCAAATCTCTCAAACTCCGGGAGAGATTCTCAAAACCAAGGTTGACATGGTTCGAGTTCCTTTCAACATTTTGGAAATCCCGCTGAAACTTTGGACATTCTCGCGAAGGGTTCCCAATCCCCGACAAGATTGGTACCCTTTCACGTCCAAATCTCTCAAACTCCGGGAGAGATTCTCAAAACCAAGGTTGAGATGTTTCGAGTTCCTTTCAACATTTTGAAAATCCCGCTGAAACTTTTGGCATTCTCGCGAGGCGTTCCCAATCCCCGACAAGATTGGTACCCTTTCACGTCCAAATCTCTCAAACTCCGGGAGAGATTCTCAAAACCAAGGTTGACATGTTTCGAGTTCCTTTCAACATTTTGGAAATCCCGCTGAAACTTTGGACATTCTCGCGAAGGGTTCCCAATCCCCGACAAGACTGGTACCCTTTCACGTCCAAATCTCTCAAACTCCGGGAGAGATTCTCAAAACCAAGGTTGACATGGTTCGAGTTCCTTTCAACATTTTGGAAATCCCGCTGAAACTTTGGACATTCTCGCGAAGGGTTCCCAATCCCCGACAAGATTGGTACCCTTTCACGTCCAAATCTCTCAAACTCCGGGAGAGATTCTCAAAACCAAGGTTGACATGGTTCCAGTTCCTTTCAACATTTTGGAAATCCCGCTGAAACTTTGGACATTCTCGCGAAGGGTTCCCAATCCCCGATGAGATTGGTACCCTTTCACGTTCAAATCTCTCAAACTCCGGGAGAGATTCTCAAAACCAAGGTTGACATGTTTCGAGTTCCTTTCAACATTTTGGAAATCCCGCTGAAACTTTGGACATTGTCGCGAAGGGTTCCCAATCCCCGACAAGATTGGTACCCTTTCACGTCCAAATCTCTCAAACTCTGGGAGAGATTCTCAAAACCAAGGTTGACATGTTTCGAGTTCCTTTCAACATTTTGGAAATCCCGCTGAATCTTTGGAAATTGTCGCGAAGGGTTCCCAATCCCCGACAAGATTGGTACCCTTTCACGTCCAAATCTCTCAAACTCCGGGAGAGATTCTCAAAACCAAGGTTGACATGGTTCCAGTTCCTTTCAACATTTTGGAAATCCCGCTGAAACTTTGGACATTCTCGCGAAGGGTTCCCAATCCCCGACAAGATTGGTACCCTTTCACGTCCAAATCTCTCAAACTCCGGGAGAGATTCTCAAAACCAAGGTTGACATGGTTCGAGTTCCTTTCAACATTTTGGAAATCCCGCTGAAACTTTGGACATTCTCGCGAAGGGTTCCCGATCCCCGACAAGATTGGTACCCTTTCACGTCCAAATCTCTCAAACTCCGGCAGAGATTCTCAAAACCAAGGTTGACATGTTTCGAGTTCCTTTCAACATTTTGGAAATCCCGCTGAAACTTTGGACATTCTCGCGAAGGGTTCCCAATCCCCGACAAGATTGGTACCCTTTCACGTCCAAATCTCTCAAACTCCGGGAGAGATTCTCAAAACCAAGGTTGACATGGTTCGAGTTCCTTTCAACATTTTGGAAATCCCGCTGAAACTTTGGACATTCTCGCGAAGGGTTCCCAATCCCCGACAAGATTGGTACCCTTTCACGTCCAAATCTCTCAAACTCCGGGAGAGATTCTCAAAACCAAGGTTGACATGTTTCGAGTTCCTTTCAACATTTTGGAAATCCCGCTGAAACTTTGGACATTCTCGCGAAGGGTTCCCAATCCCCGACAAGATTGGTACCCTTTCACGTCCAAATCTCTCAAACTCCGGGAGAGATTCTCAAAACCAAGGTTGACATGGTTCGAGTTCCTTTCAACATTTTGGAAATCCCGCTGAAACTTTGGACATTCTCGCGAAGGGTTCCCCATCCCCGACAAGATTGGTACCCTTTCACGTCCAAATCTCTCAAACTCCGGGAGAGATTCTCAAAACCAAGGTTGACATGGTTCGAGTTCCTTTCAACATTTTGGAAATCCCGCTGAAACTTTGGACATTCTCGCGAAGGGTTCCCAATCCCCGACAAGATTGGTACCCTTTCACGTCCAAATCTCTCAAACTCCGGGAGAGATTCTCAAAACCAAGGTTGACATGGTTCGAGTTCCTTTCAACATTTTGGAAATCCCGCTGAAACTTTGGACATTCTCGCGAAGGGTTCCCAATCCCCGACAAGATTGGTACCCTTTCACGTCCAAATCTCTCAAACTCCGGGAGAGATTCTCAAAACCAAGGTTGACATGTTTCGAGTTCCTTTCAACATTTTGGAAATCCCGCTGAAACTTTGGACATTCTGGCGAAGGGTTCCCAATCCCCGACAAGATTGGTACCCTTTCACGTCCAAATCTCTCAAACTCCGGGAGAGATTCTCAAAACCAAGGTTGACATGGTTCGAGTTCCTTTCAACATTTTGGAAATCCCGCTGAAATTTTGGACATTCTCGCGAAGGGTTCCCAATCCCCGACAAGACTGGTACCCTTTCACGTCCAAATCTCTCAAACTCCGGGAGAGATTCTCAAAACCAAGGTTGACATGGTTCGAGTTCCTTTCAACATTTTGGAAATCCCGCTGAAACTTTGGACATTCTCGCGAAGGGTTCCCAATCCCCGACAAGATTGGTACCCTTTCACGTCCAAATCTCTCAAACTCCGGGAGAGATTCTCAAAACCAAGGTTGACATGTTTCGAGTTCCTTTCAACATTTTGAAAATCCCGCTGAAACTTTTGGCATTCTCGCGAGGCGTTCCCAATCCCCGACAAGATTGGTACCCTTTCACGTCCAAATCTCTCAAACTCCGGGAGAGATTCTCAAAACCAAGGTTGACATGGTTCGAGTTCCTTTAAACATTTTGGAAATCCCGCTGAAACTTTGGACATTCTCGCGAAGGGGTCCCAATCCCTGACAAGATTGGTACCCTTTCAAGTCCAAATCTCTCAAACTCCGGGAGAGATTCTCAAAACCAAGGTTGACATGGTTCGAGTTCCTTTCAACATTTTGGAAATCCTGCTGAAACTTTGGACATTCTCGTGAATGGTTCCCAATCCCCGACAAGATTGGTATTCTTTCACGTCCAAATCTCTCAAACTCCGGGAGAGATTCTCAAAACCAAGGTTGACATGGTTCGAGTTCCTTTCAACATTTTGGAAATCCCGCTGAAACTTTGGACATTCTCGCGAAGGGTTCCCAATCCCCGACAAGATTGGTACCCTTTCACGTCCAAATCTCTCAAACTCCGGGAGAGATTCTCAAAACCAAGGTTGACATGTTTCGAGTTCCTTTCAACATTTTGGAAATCCCGCTGAAACTTTGGACATTCTCGCGAAGGGTTCCCAATCCCCGACAAGATTGGTACCCTTTCACGTCCAAATCTCTCAAACTCCGGGAGAGATTCTCAAAACCAAGGTTGACATGTTTCGAGTTCCTTTCAACATTTTGAAAATCCCGCTGAAAATTTTGGCATTCTCGCGAGGCGTTCCCAATCCCCGACAAGATTGGTACCGTTTCACGTCCAAATCTCTCAAACTCCGGCAGAGATTCTCAAAACCAAAGTTGACATGGTTCGAGTTCCTTTAAACATTTTGGAAATCCCGCTGAAACTTTGGACATTCTCGCGAAGGGGTCCCATTCCCTGACAAGATTGGTACCCTTTCAAGTCCAAATCTCTCAAACTCCGGGAGAGATTCTCAAAACCAAGGTTGACATGGTTCGAGTTCCTTTCAACATTTTGGAAATCCTGCTGAAACTTAGGACATTCTCGCGAAGGGTTCCCAATCCCCGACAAGACTGGTACCCTTTCACGTCCAAATCTCTCAAACTCTGGGAGAGATTCTCAAAACCAAGGTTGACATGTTTCGAGTTCCTTTCAACATTTTAGAAATCACCTGAAACTTTGGTCATTCTGGCGAAGGGTTCCCAATCCCCGACAAGACTGGTACCCTTTCACGTCCAAATCTCTCAAACTCCGGGAGAGATTCTCAAAACCAAGGTTGACATGGTTCGAGTTCCTTTCAACATTTTGGAAATCCCGCTGAAACTTTGGACATTCTCGCGAAGGGTTCCCCATCCCCGACAAGACTGTTACCCTTTCAAGTCCAAATCTCTCAAACTCCGGGAGAGATTCTCAAAACCAAGGTTGACATGGTTCGAGTTCCTTTCAACATTTTGGAAATCCCGCTGAAACTTTGGACATTCTCGCGAAGGGTTCCCAATCCCCGACAAGATTGGTACCCTTTCACGTCCAAATCTCTCAAACTCCAGGAGAGATTCTCAAAACCAAGGTTGACATGGTTCGAGTTCCTTTCAACATTTTGGAAATCCAGCTGAAACTTTGGACATTCTCGCGAAGGGTTCCCAATCCCCGACAAGATTGGTACCCTTTCACGTCCAAATCTCTCAAACTCCGGGAGAGATTCTCAAAACCAAGGTTGACATGTTTCGAGTTCCTTTCAACATTTTGGAAATCCCGCTGAAACTTTGGACATTCTGGCGAAGGGTTCCCAATCCCCGACAAGATTGGTACCCTTTCACGTCCAAATCTCTCAAACTCCGGGAGAGATTCTCAAAACCAAGGTTGACATGGTTCGAGTTCCTTTCAACATTTTGGAAATCCCGCTGAAACTTTGGACATTCTCGCGAAGGGTTCCCAATCCCCGACAAGACTGGTACCCTTTCACGTCCAAATCTCTCAAACTCCGGGAGAGATTCTCAAAACCAAGGTTGACATGGTTCGAGTTCCTTTCAACATTTTGGAAATCCCGCTGAAACTTTGGACATTCTCGCGAAGGGTTCCCAATCCCCGACAAGATTGGTACCCTTTCACGTCCAAATCTCTCAAACTCCGGGAGAGATTCTCAAAACCAAGGTTGACATGGTTCCAGTTCCTTTCAACATTTTGGAAATCCCGCTGAAACTTTGGACATTCTCGCGAAGGGTTCCCAATCCCCGATGAGATTGGTACCCTTTCACGTTCAAATCTCTCAAACTCCTGGAGAGATTCTCAAAACCAAGGTTGACATGTTTCGAGTTCCTTTCAACATTTTGGAAATCCCGCTGAAACTTTGGACATTGTCGCGAAGGGTTCCCAATCCCCGACAAGATTGGTACCCTTTCACGTCCAAATCTCTCAAACTCCGGGAGAGATTCTCAAAACCAAGGTTGACATGTTTCGAGTTCCTTTCAACATTTTGGAAATCCCGCTGAAACTTTGGACATTGTCGCGAAGGGTTCCCAATCCCCGACAAGATTCGTACCCTTTCACGTCCAAATCTCTCAAACTCCGGGAGAGATTCTCAAAACCAAGGTTGACATGGTTCCAGTTCCTTTCATCATTTTGGAAATCCCGCTGAAACTTTGGACATTCTCGCGAAGGGTTCCCAATCCCCGACAAGATTGGTACCCTTTCACGTCCAAATCTCTCAAACTCCGGGAGAGATTCTCAAAACCAAGGTTGACATGGTTCGAGTTCCTTTCAACATTTTGGAAATCCCGCTGAAACTTTGGACATTCTCGCGAAGGGTTCCCGATCCCCGACAAGATTGGTACCCTTTCACGTCCAAATCTCTCAAACTCCGGCAGAGATTCTCAAAACCAAGGTTGACATGTTTCGAGTTCCTTTCAACATTTTGGAAATCCCGCTGAAACTTTGGACATTCTCGCGAAGGGTTCCCAATCCCCGACAAGATTGGTACCCTTTCACGTCCAAATCTCTCAAACTCCGGGAGAGATTCTCAAAACCAAGGTTGACATGGTTCGAGTTCCTTTCAACATTTTGGAAATCCCGCTGAAACTTTGGACATTCTCGCGAAGGGTTCCCAATCCCCGACAAGATTGGTACCCTTTCACGTCCAAATCTCTCAAACTCCGGGAGAGATTCTCAAAACCAAGGTTGACATGGTTCGAGTTCCTTTCAACATTTTGGAAATCCCGCTGAAACTTTGGACATTCTCGCGAAGGGTTCCCAATCCCCGACAAGATTGGTACCCTTTCACGTCCAAATCTCTCAAACTCCGGGAGAGATTCTCAAAACCAAGGTTGACATGGTTCGAGTTCCTTTCAACATTTTGGAAATCCCGCTGAAACTTTGGACATTCTCGCGAAGGGTTCCCAATCCCCGACGAGATTGGTACCCTTTCACGTCCAAATCTCTCAAACTCCGGGAGAGATTCTCAAAACCAAGGTTGACATGGTTCGAGTTCCTTTCAACATTTTGGAAATCCCGCTGAAACTTTGGACATTCTCGCGAAGGGTTCCCAATCCCCGACAAGATTGGTACCCTTTCACGTCCAAATCTCTCAAACTCCGGGAGAGATTCTCAAAACCAAGGTTGACATGGTTCGAGTTCCTTTCAACATTTTGGAAATCCCGCTGAAACTTTGGACATTCTCGCGAAGGGTTCCCAATCCCCGACGAGATTGGTACCCTTTCACGTCCAAATCTCTCAAACTCCGGGAGAGATTCTCAAAACCAAGGTTGACATGGTTCGAGTTCCTTTCAACATTTTGGAAATCCCGCTGAAACTTTGGACATTCTCGCGAAGGGTTCCCAATCCCCGACAAGATTGGTACCCTTTCACGTCCAAATCTCTCAAACTCCGGGAGAGATTCTCAAAACCAAGGTTGACATGGTTCGAGTTCCTTTCAACATTTTGGAAATCCCGCTGAAACTTTGGACATTCTCGCGAAGGGTTCCCAATCCCCGACAAGACTGGTACCCTTTCACGTCCAAATCTCTCAAACTCCGGGAGAGATTCTCAAAACCAAGGTTGACATGGTTCGAGTTCCTTTCAACATTTTGAAAATCCCGCTGAAACTTTTGGCATTCTCGCGAGGCGTTCCCAATCCCCGACAAGATTGGTACCCTTTCACGTCCAAATCTCTCAAACTCCGGGAGAGATTCTCAAAACCAAGGTTGACATGGTTCGAGTTCCTTTCAACATTTTGGAAATCCTGCTGAAACTTTGGACATTCTCGCGAATGGTTCCCAATCCCCGACAAGATTGGTACCCTTTCACGTCCAAATCTCTCAAACTCCGGGAGAGATTCTCAAAACCAAGGTTGACATGTTTCGAGTTCCTTTCAACATTTTGGAAATCCCGCTGAAACTTTGGACATTCTCGCGAAGGGTTCCCAATCCCCGACAAGATTGGTACCCTTTCACGTCCAAATCTCTCAAACTCCGGCAGAGATTCTCAAAACCAAGGTTGACATGTTTCGAGTTCCTTTCAACATTTTGGAAATCCCGCTGAAACTTTGGACATTCTCGCGAAGGGTTCCCAATCCCCGACAAGATTGGTACCCTTTCACGTCCAAATCTCTCAAACTCCGGGAGAGATTCTCAAAACCAAGGTTGACATGTTTCGAGTTCCTTTCAACATTTTGAAAATCCCGCTGAAAATTTTGGCATTCTCGCGAGTCGTTCCCAATCCCCGACAAGATTGGTACCCTTTCACGTCCAAATCTCTCAAACTCCGGCAGAGATTCTCAAAACCAAAGTTGACATGGTTCGAGTTCCTTTAAACATTTTGGAAATCCCGCTGAAACTTTGGACATTCTCGCGAAGGGGTCCCAATCCCTGACAAGATTGGTACCCTTTCAAGTCCAAATCTCTCAAACTCCGGGAGAGATTCTCAAAACCAAGGTTGACATGGTTCGAGTTCCTTTCAACATTTTGGAAATCCTGCTGAAACTTAGGACATTCTCGCGAAGGGTTCCCAATCCCCGACAAGACTGGTACCCTTTCACGTCCAAATCTCTCAAACTCTGGGAGAGATTCTCAAAACCAAGGTTGACATGTTTCGAGTTCCTTTCAACATTTTAGAAATCACCTGAAACTTTGGTCATTCTGGCGAAGGGTTCCCAATCCCCGACAAGACTGGTACCCTTTCACGTCCAAATCTCTCAAACTCCGGGAGAGATTCTCAAAACCAAGGTTCACATGTTTCGAGTTCCTCTCAACATTTTGGAAATCCCGCTGAAACTTTGGACATTCTCGCGAAGGGTTCCCGATCCTTGACAAGACTAGTACCCTTTCACGTCCAAATCTCTCAAACTCTGGGAGAGATTCTCAAAACCAAGGTTGACATGTTTCGAGTTCCTTTCAACATTTTAGAAATCACCTGAAACTTTGGACATTCTCGCGAAGGGTTCCCAATCCCCAACAAGATTGGAACCCTTTCACGTCCAAATCTCTCAAACTCCGGGAGAGATTCTCAAAACCAAGGTTGACATGTTTCGAGTTCCTTTCAACATTTTGGAAATCCCGCTGAAACTTTGGACATTCTGGCGAAGGGTTCCCAATCCCCGACAAGACTGGTACCCTTTCACGTCCAAATCTCTCAAACTCCGGGAGAGATTCTCAAAACCAAGGTTGACATGGTACGAGTTCCTTTCAACATTTTAGAAATCTTGCTGAAACTTTGGTCATTCTCGCGAAGGGTTCCCAATCCCCGACAAGACTGGTACCCTTTCACGTCCAAATCTCTCAAAGTCCGGGAGAGATTCTCAAAACCAAGGTTGACACGTTTCGAGTTCCTTTCAACATTTTGGAAATCCCACTGAAACTTTGGACATTCTCGCGAAGGGTTCCCGATCCCCGACAAGACTGGTACCCTTTCACGTCCAAATCTCTCAAAGTCCGGGAGAGATTCTCAAAACCGAGGTTGACATGTTTCGAGTTCCTTTCAACATTTTGGAAATCCCGCTGAAACTTTGGACATTCTGGCGAAGGGTTCCCAATCCCCGACAAGACTGGTACCCCTTCACGTCCAAATCTCTCATACTCCGGGAGAGATTCTCAAAACCAAGGCTGACACGTTTCGAGTTCCTCTCAACATTTTGGAAATCCCGCTGAAACTTTGGACATTCTGGTGAAGGGTTCCCAATCCCCGACAAGACTGGTACCCTTTCACGTCCAAATCTCTCAAACTCCGGGAGAGATTCTCAAAACCAAGGTTGACATGTTTCGAGTTCCTCTCAACATTTTGGAAATCCCGCTGAAACTTTGGACATTCTCGCGAAGGGTTCCCAATCCCCGACAAGACTGGTACCCTTTCACGTCCAAATCTCTCAAACTCCGGGAGAGATTCTCAAAACCAAGGTTGACATGGTTCGAGTTCCTTTCAACATTTTAGAAATCCCGCTGAAACTTTGGTCATTCTCGCGAAGGTTTCCCAATCCCCGACAAGACTGGTACCCTTTCACGTCCAAATCTCTCAAAGTCCGGGAGAGATTCTCAAAACCAAGGTTGACATGGTTCCAGTTCCTTTCAACATTTTGGAAATCCCGCTGAAACTTTGGACATTCTCGCGAAGGGTTCCCAATCCCCGACAAGACTGGTACCCTTTCACGTCCAAATCTCTCATACTCCGGGAGAGATTCTCAAAACCAAGGTTGACATGGTTCGAGTTCCTTTCAACATTTTGGAAATCCCGCTGAAACTTTGGACGTTGTCGCGAAGGGTTCCCAATCCCCGACAAGATTGGTACCCTTTCACGTCCAAATCTCTCAAAGTCCGGGGGAGATTCTCAAAACCAAGGTTGACATGTTTCGAGTTCCTTTCAACAGCTTGGAAATCCCGCTGAAACTTTGGACATTCTCGCGAAGGGTTCCCCATCCACGACAAGACTGGTACCCTTTCACGTCCAAATCTCTCAAACTCCGGGAGAGATTCTCAAAACCAAGGTTGACATGTTTCGAGTTCCTTTCAACATTTTAGAAATCCCGCTGAAACTTTGGACATTCTCGCGAAGGGTTCCCAATCCCCGACAAGACTGGTACCCTTTCACGTCCAAATCTCTCAAACTCCGGGAGAGATTCTCAAAACCAAGGTTGACATGGTTCGAGTTCCTTTCAACATTTTGGAAATCCCGCTGAAACTTTGGACATTCTGGCGAAGGGTTCCCAATCCCCGACAAGACTGGTACCCCTTCACGTCCAAATCTCTCAAACTCCGGGAGAGATTCTCAAAACCAAGGTTGACATGTTTCGAGTTCCTTTCAACATTTTAGAAATCCCGCTGAAACTTTGGACATTCTGGCGAAGGGTTCCCAATCCCCGACAAGACTGGTACCCCTTCACGTCCAAATCTCTCATACTCCGGGAGAGATTCTCAAAACCAAGGCTGACACGTTTCGAGTTCCTCTCAACATTTTGGAAATCCCGCTGAAACTTTGGACATTCTCGCGAAGGGTTCCCAATCCCCGACAAGACTGGTACCCCTTCACGTCCAAATCTCTCAGACTCCGGGAGAGATTCTCAAAACCAAGGTTGACATGTTTCGAGTTCCTTTCAACATTTTGGAAATCCCGCTGAAACTTTGGACATTCTCGCGAAGGGTTCCCAATCCCTGACAAGACTGGTACCCTTTCACGTCCAAATCTCTCAAACTCCGGGAGAGATTCTCAAAACCAAGGTTGACATGTTTCGAGTTCCTTTCAACATTTTGGAAATCCCGCTGAAACTTTGGACATTCTGGCGAAGGGTTCCCAATCCCCGACAAGACTGGTACCCCTTTCACGTCCAAATCTCTCATACTCCGGGAGAGATTCTCAAAACCAAGGTTGACATGTTTCGAGTTCCTTTCAACATTTTGGAAATCCCGCTGAAACTTTGGACATTCTCGCGAAGGGTTCCCGATCCTTGACAAGACTGGTACCCTTTCACGTCCAAATCTCTCAAACTCCGGTAGAGATTCTCAAAACCAAGGTTGACATGTTTTGAGTTCCTTTCAACATTTTGGAAATCCCGCTGAAACTTTGGACATTGTCGCGAAGGGTTCCCGATCCCCGACAAGATTGGTACCCTTTCACGTCCAAATCTCTCAAACTCCGGGAGAGATTCTCAAAACCAAGGTTGACATGTTTTGAGTTCCTTTCAACATTTTGGAAATCCCGCTGAAACTTTGGACATTCTCGCGAACGGTTCCCGATCTACGACAAGACTGGTACCCCTTCACGTCCAAATCTCTCACACTCCGGTAGAGATTCTCAAAACCAAGGTTGACATGTTTTGAGTTCCTTTCAACATTTTGGAAATCCCGCTGAAACTTTGGACATTCTCGCGAAGGGGTCCCGATCCCCGACAAGATTGGTACCCTTTCACGTCCAAATCTCTCAAACTCCGGGAGAGATTCTCAAAACCAAGGTTGACATGGTTCCAGTTCCTTTCAACATTTTGGAAATCCCGCTGAAACTTTGGACATTCTCGCGAAGGGTTCCCGATCCCCGACAAGATTGGTACCCTTTCACGTCCAAATCTCTCAAACTCCGGGAGAGATTCTCAAAACCAAGGTTGACATGGTTCGAGTTCCTTTCAACATTTTGGAAATCCCGCTGAAACTTTGGACATTCTCGCGAAGGGTTCCCGATCCTTGACAAGACTAGTACCCTTTCACGTCCAAATCTCTCAAACTCTGGGAGAGATTCTCAAAACCAAGGTTGACATGTTTCGAGTTCCTTTCAACATTTTAGAAATCACCTGAAACTTTGGACATTCTCGCGAAGGGTTCCCAATCCCCAACAAGATTGGAACCCTTTCACGTCCAAATCTCTCAAACTCCGGGAGAGATTCTCAAAACCAAGGTTGACATGTTTCGAGTTCCTTTCAACATTTTGGAAATCCCGCTGAAACTTTGGACATTCTGGCGAAGGGTTCCCAAACCCCGACAAGACTGGTACCCTTTCACGTCCAAATCTCTCAAACTCCGGGAGAGATTCTCAAAACCAAGGTTGACATGGTTCGAGTTCCTTTCAACATTTTAGAAATCTTGCTGAAACTTTGGTCATTCTCGCGAAGGGTTCCCAATCCCCGACAAGACTGGTACCCTTTCACGTCCAAATCTCTCAAAGTCCGGGAGAGATTCTCAAAACCAAGGTTGACACGTTTCGAGTTCCTTTCAACATTTTGGAAATCCCACTGAAACTTTGGACATTCTCGCGAAGGGTTCCCGATCCCCGACAAGACTGGTACCCTTTCACGTCCAAATCTCTCAAACTCCGGGAGAGATTCTGAAAACCGAGGTTGACATGTTTCGAGTTCCTTTCAACATTTTGGAAATCCCGCTGAAACTTTGGACATTCTGGCGAAGGGTTCCCAATCCCTGACAAGACTGGTACCCCTTCACGTCCAAATCTCTCATTCTCCGGGAGAGATTCTCAAAACCAAGGCTGACACGTTTCGAGTTCCTCTCAACATTTTGGAAATCCCGCTGAAACTTTGGACATTCTGGTGAAGGGTTCCCAATCCCCGACAAGACTGGTACCCTTTCACGTCCAAATCTCTCAAACTCCGGGAGAGATTCTCAAAACCAAGGTTGACATGTTTCGAGTTCCTCTCAACATTTTGGAAATCCCGCTGAAACTTTGGACATTCTCGCGAAGGGTTCCCAATCCCCGACAAGACTGGTACCCTTTCACGTCCAAATCTCTCAAACTCCGGGAGAGATTCTCAAAACCAAGGTTGACATGGTTCGAGTTCCTTTCAACATTTTAGAAATCCCGCTGAAACTTTGGTCATTCTCGCGAAGGTTTCCCAATCCCCGACAAGACTGGTACCCTTTCACATCCAAATCTCTCAAACTCCGGGAGAGATTCTCAAAACCAAGGTTGACATGGTTCCAGTTCCTTTCAACATTTTGGAAATCCCGCTGAAACTTTGGACATTCTCGCGAAGGGTTCCCAATCCCCGACAAGACTGCTACCCTTTCACGTCCAAATCTCTCATACTCCGGGAGAGATTCTCAAAACCAAGGTTGACATGGTTCGAGTTCCTTTCAACATTTTGGAAATCCCGCTGAAACTTTGGACGTTGTCGCGAAGGGTTCCCAATCCCCGACAAGATTGGTACCCTTTCACGTCCAAATCTCTCAAAGTCCGGGGGAGATTCTCAAAACCAAGGTTGACATGTTTCGAGTTCCTTTCAACAGCTTGGAAATCCCGCTGAAACTTTGGACATTCTCGCGAAGGGTTCCCCATCCACGACAGGACTGGTACCCTTTCACGTCCAAATCTCTCAAACTCCGGGAGAGATTCTCAAAACCAAGGTTGACATGTTTCGAGTTCCTTTCAACATTTTAGAAATCCCGCTGAAACTTTGGACATTCTCGCGAAGGGTTCCCAATCCCCGACAAGATTGGTACCCTTTCACGTCCAAATCTCTCAAACTCCGGGAGAGATTCTCAAAACCAAGGTTGACATGGTTCGAGTTCCTTTCAACATTTTGGAAATCCCGCTGAAACTTTGGACATTCTGGCGAAGGGTTCCCAATCCCCGACAAGACTGGTACCCCTTCACGTCCAAATCTCTCAAACTCCGGGAGAGATTCTCAAAACCAAGGTTGACATGTTTCGAGTTCCTTTCAACATTTTAGAAATCCCGCTGAAACTTTGGACATTCTGGCGAAGGGTTCCCAATCCCCGACAAGATTGGTACCCCTTCACGTCCAAATCTCTCATACTCCGGGAGAGATTCTCAAAACCAAGGCTGACACGTTTCGAGTTCCTCTCAACATTTTGGAAATCCCGCTGAAACTTTGGACATTCTCGCGAAGGGTTCCCAATCCCCGACAAGACTGGTACCCCTTCACGTCCAAATCTCTCAGACTCCGGGAGAGATTCTCAAAACCAAGGTTGACATGTTTCGAGTTCCTTTCAACATTTTGGAAATCCCGCTGAAACTTTGGACATTCTCACGAAGGGTTCCCGATCCCCGACAAGACTGGTACCCTTTCACGTCCAAATCTCTCAAACTCCGGGAGAGATTCTCAAAACCAAGGTTGACATGTTTCGAGTTCCTTTCAACATTTTGGAAATCCCGCTGAAACTTTGGACATTCTGGCGAAGGGTTCCCAATCCCCGACAAGACTGGTACCCCTTTCACATCCAAATCTCTCATACTCCGGGAGAGATTCTCAAAACCAAGGTTGACATGTTTCGAGTTCCTTTCAACATTTTGGAAATCCCGCTGAAACTTTGGACATTCTCGCGAAGGGTTCCCGATCCTTGACAAGACTGGTACCCTTTCACGTCCAAATCTCTCAAACTCCGGTAGAGATTCTCAAAACCAAGGTTGACATGTTTTGAGTTCCTTTCAACATTTTGGAAATCCCGCTGAAACTTTGGACATTGTCGCGAAGGGTTCCCGATCCCCGACAAGATTGGTACCCTTTCACGTCCAAATCTCTCAAACTCCGGGAGAGATTCTCAAAACCAAGGTTGACATGTTTTGAGTTCCTTTCAACATTTTGGAAATCCCGCTGAAACTTTGGACATTGTCGCGAACGGTTCCCGATCTACGACAAGACTGGTACCCCTTCACGTCCAAATCTCTCACACTCCGGTAGAGATTCTCAAAACCAAGGTTGACATGTTTTGAGTTCCTTTCAACATTTTGGAAATCCCGCTGAAACTTTGGACATTCTCGCGAAGGGGTCCCGATCCCCGACAAGATTGGTACCCTTTCACGTCCAAATCTCTCAAACTCCGGGAGAGATTCTCAAAACCAAGGTTGACATGGTTCCAGTTCCTTTCAACATTTTGGAAATCCCGCTGAAACTTTGGACATTCTCGCGAAGGGTTCCCGATCCCCGACAAGATTGGTACCCTTTCACGTCCAAATCTCTCAAACTCCGGGAGAGATTCTCAAAACCAAGGTTGACATGGTTCGAGTTCCTTTCAACATTTTGGAAATCCCGCTGAAACTTTGGACATTCTGGCGAAGGGTTCCCAATCCCCGACAAGACTGGTACCCTTTCACGTCCAAATCTCTCAAACTCCGGGAGAGATTCTCAAAACCAAGGTTGACATGTTTCGAGTTCCTTTCAACATTTTGGAAATCCCGCTGAAACTTTGGACATTCTCGCGAAGGGTTCCCGATCCCCGACAAGATTGGTACCCTTTCACGTCCAAATCTCTCAAACTCCGGGAGAGATTCTCAAAACCAAGGTTGACATGGTTCCAGTTCCTTTCAACATTTTGGAAATCCCGCTGAAACTTTGGACATTCTCGCGAAGGGTTCCCAATCCCCGACAAGATTGGTACCCTTTCACGTCCAAATCTCTCAAACTCCGGGAGAGATTCTCAAAACCAAGGTTGACATGTTTCGAGTTCCTTTCAACATTTTGGAAATCCCGCTGAAACTTTGGACATTCTCGCGAAGGGTTCCCGATCCCCGCGACAAGATTGGTACCCTTTCACGTCCAAATCTCTCAAACTCCGGGAGAGATTCTCAAAACCAAGGTTGACATGTTTCGAGTTCCTTTCAACATTTTGGAAATCCCGCTGAAACTTTGGACATTCTCGCGAAGGGTTCCCGATCTACGACAAGACTGGTACCCTTTCACGTCCAAATCTCTCACACTCCGGTAGAGATTCTCAAAACCAAGGTTGACATGTTTCGAGTTCCTTTCAACATTTTGGAAATCTTGCTGAAACTTTGGACATTCTCGCGAAGGGGTCCCGATCCCCGACAAGATTGGTACCCTTTCACGTCCAAATCTCTCACACTCCGGGAGAGATTCTCAAAACCAAGGTTGACATGTTTCGAGTTCCTTTCAACATTTTGGAAATCCCGCTGAAACTTAGGACATTGTCGCTAAGGGTTCCTGATCCCCGACAAGATTGGTACCCTTTCACGTCCAAATCTCTCAAACTTCGGGAGAGATTCTCAAAACCAAGGTTGACATGTTTCGAGTTCCTTTCAACATTTTGGAAATCCCGCTGAAACTTTGGACATTCTCGCGAAGGGTTCCCAATCCCCGACAAGATTGGTACCCTTTCACGTCCAAATCTCTCAAACTCCGGGAGAGATTCTCAAAACCGAGGTTGACATGTTTCGAGTTCCTTTCAACATTTTGGAAATCCCGCTGAAACTTTGGACATTCTCGCGAAGGGTTCCCGATCCCCGACAAGATTGGTACCCTTTCACGTCCAAATCTCTCAAACTCTGGGAGAGATTCTCAAAACCAAGGTTGACATGTTTTGAGTTCCTTTCAACATTTTGGAAATCCCGCTGAAACTTTGGACATTCTCGCGAAGGGTTCCCGATCCTTGACAAGACTGGTACCCTTTCACGTCCAAATCTCTCAAACTCCGGTAGAGATTCTCAAAACCAAGGTTGACATGTTTTGAGTTCCTTTCAACATTTTGGAAATCCCGCTGAAACTTTGGACATTCTCGCGAAGGGGTCCCGATCCCCGACAAGATTGGTACCCTTTCACGTCCAAATCTCTCAAACTCCGGGAGAGATTCTCAAAACCAAGGTTGACATGTTTCGAGTTCCTTTCAACATTTTAAAAATCCCGCTGAAACTTAGGACATTGTCGCTAAGGGTTCCTGATCCCCGACATGATTGGTACCCTTTCACGTCCAAATCTCTCAAACTCCGGGAGAGATTCTCAAAACCGAGGTTGACATGTTTCGAGTTCCTTTCAACATTTTGGAAATCCCGCTGAAACTTCGGACATTCTCGCGAAGGGTTCCCGATCCCCGACAAGACTGGTACCCTTTCACGTCCAAATCTCTCAAACTCCGGGAGAGATTCTCAAAACCAAGGTTGACATGTTTCGAGTTCCTTTCAACATTTTGGAAATCCCGCTGAAACTTTGGACATTCTCGCGAAGGGTTCCCAATCCCCGACAAGATTGGTACCCTTTCACGTCCAAATCTCTCAAACTCTGGGAGAGATTCTCAAAACCAAGGTTGACATGGTTCGAGTTCCTTTCAACATTTTGGAAATCCCGCTGAAACTTTGGACATTCTCGCGAAGGGTTCCCGATCCCCGACAAGATTGGTACCCTTTCACGTCCAAATCTCTCAAACTCCGGGAGAGATTCTCAAAACCAAGGTTGACGTGGTTCGAGTTCCTTTCAACATTTTGGAAATCCCACTGAAACTTCGGACATTCTCTCGAAGGGTTCCCGATACCCAACTATATTGGTACCCTTTCACGTCCAGATCTCTCAAACTCCGGGAGAGATTCTCAAAACCAAGGTTGACATGTTTCGAGTTCCTTTCAACATTTTGGAAATCCCGCTGAAACTTTGGACATTCTCGCGAAGGGTTCCCGATCCCCGACAAGATTGGTACCCTTTCACGTCCAAATCTCTCAAACTCCGGGAGAGATTCTCAAAACCAAGGTTGACATGGTTCGAGTTCCTTTCAACATTTTGGAAATCCCGCTGAAACTTTGGACATTCTCGCGAAGGGTTCCCGATCTACGACAAGACTGGTACCCTTTCACGTCCAAATCTCTCACACTCCGGTAGAGATTCTCAAAACCAAGGTTGACATGTTTCGAGTTCCTTTCAACATTTTGGAAATCCCGCTGAAACTTTGGACATTCTCGCGAAGGGGTCCCGATCTCCGACAAGATTGGTACCCTTTCAGGTCCAAATCTCTCAAACTCCGGGAGAGATTCTCAAAACCAAGGTTGACATGTTTCGAGTTCCTTTCAACATTTTGGAAATCCCGCTGAAACTTTGGACATTCTCGCGAAGGGTTCCTGATCCCCGACAAGATTGGTACCCTTTCACGTCTAAATCTCTCAAACTCCGGGAGAGATTCTCAAAACCGAGGTTGACATGTTTCGAGTTCCTTTCAACATTTTGGAAATCCCGCTGAAACTTTGGACATTCTCGCGAAGGGTTCCCGATCCCCGACAAGACTGGTACCCTTTCACGTCCAAATCTCTCAAACTCCGGGAGAGATTCTCAAAACCAAGGTTGACATGTTTCGAGTTCCTTTCAACATTTTGGAAATCCCGCTGAAACTTTGGACATTCTCGCGAAGGGTTCCCAATCCCCGACAAGATTGGTACCCTTTCACGTCCAAATCTCTCACACTCCGGGAGAGATTCTCAAAACCAAGGTTGACATGTTTCGAGTTCCTTTCAACATTTTGGAAATCCCGCTGAAACTTTGGACATTCTCGCGAAGGGTTCCCGATCCCCGACAAGACTGGTACCCTTTCACGTCCAAATCTCTCAAACTCCGGTAGAGATTCTCAAAACCAAGGTTGACATGTTTTGAGTTCCTTTCAACATTTTGGAAATCCCGCTGAAACTTTGGCCATTCTCGCGAAGGGTTCCCGATCCCCGACAAGATTGGTACCCTTTCACATCCAAATCTCTCAAACTCCGGTAGAGATTCTCAAAACCAAGGTTTACATGTTTCGAGTTCCTTTCAACATTTTGGAAATCCCGCTGAAACTTTGGACATTCTCGCGAAGGGGTCCCGATCCCCGACAAGATTGGTACCCTTTCACGTCCAAATCTCTCAAACTCCGGGAGAGATTCTCAAAACCAAGGTTGACATGTTTCGAGTTCCTTTCAACATTTTGGAAATCCCGCTGAAACTTAGGACATTGTCGCTAAGGGTTACTGATCCCCGACATGATTGGTACCCTTTCACGTCAAAATCTCTCAAACTCTGGGAGAGATTCTCAAAACCAAGGTTGACATGTTTCGAGTTCCTTTCAACATTTTGGAAATCCCGCTGAAACTTCGGACATTCTAGCGAAGGGTTCCCGATCCCCGACAAGACTGGTACCCTTTCACGTCCAAATCTCTCAAACTCCGGGAGAGATTCTCAAAACCAAGGTTGACATGTTTCGAGTTCCTTTCAACATTTTGGAAATCCCGCTGAAACTTTGGACATTCTCGCGAAGGGTTCCCAATCCCCGACAAGATTGGTACCCTTTCACGTCCAAATCTCTCAGACTCTGGGAGAGATTCTCAAAACCAAGGTTGACATGTTTCGAGTTCCTTTCAACATTTTGGAAATCCCGCTGAAACTTTGGACATTCTCGCGAAGGGTTCCCGATCCCCGACAAGATTGGTACCCTTTCACGTCCAAATCTCTCAAACTCCGGGAGAGATTCTCAAAACCAAGGTTGACATGGTTCGAGTTCCTTTCAACATTTTGGAAATCCCACTGAAACTTCGGACATTCTCTCGAAGGGTTCCCGATACCCAACTATATTGGTACCCTTTCACGTCCAGATCTCTCAAACTCCGGGAGAGATTCTCAAAACCAAGGTTGACATGTTTCGAATTCCTTTCAACATTTTGGAAATCCCGCTGAAACTTTGGACATTCTCGCGAATGGTTCCCGATCCCCGACAAGATTGGTACCCTTTCACGTCCAAATCTCTCAAACTCCGGGAGAGATTCTCAAAACCAAGGTTGACATGTTTTGAGTTCCTTTCAACATTTTGGAAATCCCGCTGAAACTTTGGACATTCTCGCGAAGGGTTCCCGATCCTTGACAAGCCTGGTACCCTTTCACGTCCAAATCTCTCAAACTCCGGGAGAGATTCTCAAAACCAAGGTTGACATGTTTTGAGTTCCTTTCAACATTTTGGAAATCCCGCTGAAACTTTGAACATTGTCGCTAAGGGTTCCTGATCCCCGACAAGATTGGTACCCTTTCACGTCCAAATCTCTCAAACTTCGGGAGAGATTCTCAAAACCAAGGTTGACATGTTTCGAGTTCCTTTCAACATTTTGGAAATTCCGCTGAAACTTTGGACATTCTCGCGAAGGGTTCCCAATCCCCGACAAGATTGGTACCCTTTCACGTCCAAATCTCTCAAACTCCGGGAGAGATTCTCAAAACCGAGGTTGACATGTTTCGAGTTCCTTTCAACATTTTAAAAATCCCGCTGAAACTTTGGACATTCTCGCGAAGGGTTCCCAATCCCCGACAAGATTGGTACCCTTTCACGTCCAAATCTCTCAAACTCTGGGAGAGATTCTCAAAACCAAGGTTGACATGGTTCGAGTTCCTTTCAACATTTTGGAAATCCCGCTGAAACTTTGGACATTCTCGCGAAGGGTTCCCGATCCCCGACAAGATTGGTACCCTTTCACGTCCAAATCTCTCAAACTCCGGGAGAGATTCTCAAAACCAAGGTTGACATGGTTCGAGTTCCTTTCAACATTTTGGAAATCCCACTGAAACTTCGGACATTCTCTCGAAGGGTTCCCGATACCCAACTATATTGCTACCCTTTCACGTCCAGATCTCTCACACTCCGGGAGAGATTCTCAAAACCAAGGTTGACATGTTTCGAGTTCCTTTCAACATTTTGGAAATCCCGCTGAAACTTTGGACATTCTCGCGAAGGGTTCCCGATCCCCGACAAGATTGGTACCCTTTCACGTCCAAATCTCTCAAACTCCGGGAGAGATTCTCAAAACCAAGGTTGACATGTTTCGAGTTCCTTTCAACATTTTGGAAATCCCGCTGAAACTTTGGACATTCTCGCGAAGGGTTCCCGATCCCCGACAAGACTGGTACCCTTTCACGTCCAAATCTCTCAAACTCCGTTAGAGATTCTCAAAACCAAGGTTGACATGTTTTGAGTTCCTTTCAACATTTTGGAAATCCCGCTGAAACTTTGGCCATTCTCGCGAAGGGTTCCCGATCCCCGACAAGATTGGTACCCTTTCACATCCAAATCTCTCAAACTCCGGTAGAGATTCTCAAAACCAAGGTTGACATGTTTCGAGTTCCTTTCAACATTTTGGAAATCCCGCTGAAACTTTGGACATTCTCGCGAAGGGGTCCCGATCCCCGACAAGATTGGTACCCTTTCACGTCCAAATCTCTCAAACTCCGGGAGAGATTCTCAAAACCAAGGTTGACATGTTTCGAGTTCCTTTCAACATTTTGGAAATCCCGCTGAAACTTAGGACATTGTCGCTAAGGGTTCCTGATCCCCGACATGATTGGTACCCTTTCACGTCAAAATCTCTCAAACTCTGGGAGAGATTCTCAAAACCAAGGTTGACATGTTTCGAGTTCCTTTCAACATTTTGGAAATCCCGCTGAAACTTCGGACATTCTAGCGAAGGGTTCCCGATCCCCGACAAGACTGGTACCCTTTCACGTCCAAATCTCTCAAACTCCGGGAGAGATTCTCAAAACCAAGGTTGACATGTTTCGAGTTCCTTTCAACATTTTGGAAATCCCGCTGAAACTTTGGACATTCTCGCGAAGGGTTCCCAATCCCCGACAAGATTGGTACCCTTTCACGTCCAAATCTCTCAGACTCTGGGAGAGATTCTCAAAACCAAGGTTGACATGTTTCGAGTTCCTTTCAACATTTTGGAAATCCCGCTGAAACTTTGGACATTCTCGCGAAGGGTTCCCGATCCCTGACAAGATTGGTACCCTTTCACGTCCAAATCTCTCAAACTCCGGGAGAGATTCTCAAAACCAAGGTTGACATGGTTCGAGTTCCTTTCAACATTTTGGAAATCCCACTGAAACTTCGGACATTCTCTCGAAGGGTTCCCGATACCCAACTATATTGGTACCCTTTCACGTCCAGATCTCTCAAACTCCGGGAGAGATTCTCAAAACCAAGGTTGACATGTTTCGAGTTCCTTTCAACATTTTGGAAAACCCGCTGAAACTTTGGACATTCTCGCGAATGGTTCCCGATCCCCGACAAGATTGGTACCCTTTCACGTCCAAATCTCTCAAACTCTGGGAGAGATTCTCAAAACCAAGGTTGACATGTTTTGAGTTCCTTTCAACATTTTGAAAATCCCGCTGAAACTTTGGACATTCTCGCGAAGGGTTCCCGATCCTTGACAAGCCTGGTACCCTTTCACGTCCAAATCTCTCAAACTCCGGTAGAGATTCTCAAAACCAAGGTTGACATGTTTTGAGTTCCTTTCAACATTTTGGAAATCCCGCTGAAACTTAGGACATTGTCGCTAAGGGTTCCTGATCCCCGACAAGATTGGTACCCTTTCACGTCCAAATCTCTCAAACTCCGGGAGAGATTCTCAAAACCAAGGTTGACATGGTTCGAGTTCCTTTCAACATTTTGGAAATCCCACTGAAACTTCGGACATTCTCTCGAAGGGTTCCCGATACCCAACTATATTGGTACCCTTTCACGTCCAGATCTCTCAAACTCCGGGAGAGATTCTCAAAACCAAGGTTGACATGTTTCGAGTTCCTTTCAACATTTTGGAAATCCCGCTGAAACTTTGGACATTCTCGCGAAGGGTTCCCGATCCCCGACAAGATTGGTACCCTTTCACGTCCAAATCTCTCAAACTCCGGGAGAGATTCTCAAAACCAAGGTTGACATGTTTCGAGTTCCTTTCAACATTTTGGAAATCCCGCTGAAACTTTGGACATTCTCGCGAAGGGTTCCCGATCTACGACAAGACTGGTACCCTTTCACGTCCAAATCTCTCACACTCCGGTAGAGATTCTCAAAACCAAGGTTGACATGTTTCGAGTTCCTTTCAACATTTTGGAAATCCCGCTGAAACTTTGGACATTCTCGCGAAGGGGTCCCGATCTCCGACAAGATTGGTACCCTTTCAGGTCCAAATCTCTCAAACTCCGGGAGAGATTCTCAAAACCAAGGTTGACATGTTTCGAGTTCCTTTCAACATTTTGGAAATCCCGCTGAAACTTTGGACATTCTCGCGAAGGGTTCCTGATCCCCGACAAGATTGGTACCCTTTCACGTCTAAATCTCTCAAACTCCGGGAGAGATTCTCAAAACCGAGGTTGACATGTTTCGAGTTCCTTTCAACATTTTGGAAATCCCGCTGAAACTTAGGACATTGTCGCTAAGGGTTCCTGATCCCCGACATGATTGGTACCCTTTCACGTCAAAATCTCTCAAACTCTGGGAGAGATTCTCAAAACCAAGGTTGACATGTTTCGAGTTCCTTTCAACATTTTGGAAATCCCGCTGAAACTTCGGACATTCTCACGAAGGGTTCCCGATCCCCGACAAGACTGGTACCCTTTCACGTCCAAATCTCTCAAACTCCGGGAGAGATTCTCAAAACCAAGGTTGACATGTTTCGAGTTCCTTTCAACATTTTGGAAATCCCGCTGAAACTTTGGACATTCTCGCGAAGGGTTCCCAATCCCCGACAAGATTGGTACCCTTTCACGTCCAAATCACTCAGACTCTGGGAGAGATTCTCAAAACCAAGGTTGACATGTTTCGAGTTCCTTTCAACATTTTGGAAATCCCGCTGAAACTTTTGACATTCTCGCGAAGGGTTCCCGATCCCTGACAAGATTGGTACCCTTTCACGTCCAAATCTCTCAAACTCCGGGAGAGATTCTCAAAACCAAGGTTGACATGGTTCGAGTTCCTTTCAACATTTTGGAAATCCCACTGAAACTTCGGACATTCTCTCAAAGGGTTCCCGATACCCAACTATATTGGTACCCTTTCACGTCCAGATCTCTCAAACTCCGGGAGAGATTCTCAAAACCAAGGTTGACATGTTTCGAGTTCCTTTCAACATTTTGGAAATCCCGCTGAAACTTTGGACATTCTCGCGAATGGTTCCCGATCCCCGACAAGATTGGTACCCTTTCACGTCCAAATCTCTCAAACTCCGGGAGAGATTCTCAAAACCAAGGTTGACATGTTTTGAGTTCCTTTCAACATTTTGGAAATCCCGCTGAAACTTTGGACATTCTCGCGAAGGGTTCCCGATCCTTGACAAGCCTGGTACCCTTTCACGTCCAAATCTCTCAAACTCCGGTAGAGATTCTCAAAACCAAGGTTGACATGTTTTGAGTTCCTTTCAACATTTTGGAAATCCCGCTGAAACTTTGGACATTCTCGCGAAGGGTTCCTGATCCCCGACAAGATTGGTACCCTTTCATGTCTAAATCTCTCAAACTCCGGGAGAGATTCTCAAAACCGAGGTTGACATGTTTCGAGTTCCTTTCAACATTTTGGAAATCCCGCTGAAACTTCGGACATTCTCGCGAAGGGTTCCCGATCCCCGACAAGACTGGTACCCTTTCACGTCCAAATCTCTCAAACTCCGGGAGAGATTCTCAAAACCAAGGTTGACATGTTTCGAGTTCCTTTCAACATTTTAGAAATCCCGCTGAAACTTTGGACATTCTCGCGAAGGGTTCCCAATCCCCGACAAGATTGGTACCCTTTCACCTCCAAATCTCTCAAACTCCGGGAGAGATTCTCAAAACCAAGGTTGACATGGTTCCAGTTCCTTTCAACATTTTGGAAATCCCGCTGAAACTTAGGACATTCTCGCTAAGGGTTCCTGATCCCCGACATGATTGGTACCCTTTCACGTCAAAATCTCTCAAACTCTGGGAGAGATTCTCAAAACCAAGGTTGACATGTTTCGAGTTCCTTTCAACATTTTGGAAATCCCGCTGAAACTTCGGACATTCTCACGAAGGGTTCCCGATCCCCGACAAGACTGGTACCCTTTCACGTCCAAATCTCTCAAACTCCGGGAGAGATTCTCAAAACCAAGGTTGACATGTTTCGAGTTCCTTTCAACATTTTGGAAATCCCGCTGAAACTTTGGACATTCTCGCGAAGGGTTCCCAATCCCCGACAAGATTGGTACCCTTTCACGTCCAAATCTCTCAGACTCTGGGAGAGATTCTCAAAACCAAGGTTGACATGTTTCGAGTTCCTTTCAACATTTTGGAAATCCTGCTGAAACTTTTGACATTCTCACGAAGGGTTCCCGATCCCCGACAAGACTGGTACCCTTTCACGTCCAAATCTCTCAAACTCCGGGAGAGATTCTCAAAACCAAGGTTGACATGTTTCGAGTTCCTTTCAACATTTTGGAAATCCCGCTGAAACTTTGGACATTCTCGCGAAGGGTTCCCAATCCCCGACAAGATTGGTACCCTTTCACGTCCAAATCTCTCAGACTCTGGGAGAGATTCTCAAAACCAAGGTTGACATGTTTCGAGTTCCTTTCAACATTTTGGAAATCCCGCTGAAACTTTGGACATTCTCGCGAAGGGTTCCCGATCCCTGACAAGATTGGTACCCTTTCACGTCCAAATCTCTCAAACTCCGGGAGAGATTCTCAAAACCAAGGTTGACATGGTTCGAGTTCCTTTCAACATTTTGGAAATCCCACTGAAACTTCGGACATTCTCTCGAAGGGTTCCCGATACCCAACTCTATTGGTACCCTTTCACGTCCAGATCTCTCAAACTCCGGCAGAGATTCTCAAAACCAAGGTTGACATGTTTCGAGTTCCTTTCAACATTTTGGAAATCCCGCTGAAACTTTGGACATTCTCGTGAATGGTTCCCGATCCCCGACAAGATTGGTACCCTTTCACGTCCAAATCTCTCAAACTCCGGGAGAGATTCTCAAAACCAAGGTTGACATGTTTTGAGTTCCTTTCAACATTTTGGAAATCCCGCTGAAACTTTGGACATTCTCACGAAGGGTTCCCGATCCTTGACAAGCCTGGTACCCTTTCACGTCCAAATCTCTCAAACTCCGGTAGAGATTCTCAAAACCAAGGTTGACATGTTTTGAGTTCCTTTCAACATTTTGGAAATCCCGCTGAAACTTTGGACATTCTCGCGAAGGGTTCCCGATCCCCGACAAGATTGGTACCCTTTCACGTCCAAATCTCTCAAACTCCGGGAGAGATTCTCAAAACCAAGGTTGACATGTTTCGAGTTCCTTTCAACATTTTGGAAATCCCGCTGAAACTTTGGACATTCTCGCGAAGGGTTCCCGATCTGCGACAAGACTGGTACCCTTTCACGTCCAAATCTCTCAAACTCCGGGAGAGATTCTCAAAACCAAGGTTGACATGGTTCGAGTTCCTTTCAACATTTTGGAAATCCCACTGAAACTTCGGACATTCTCTCGAAGGGTTCCCGATACCCAACTATATTGGTACCCTTTCACGTCCAGATCTCTCAAACTCCGGCAGAGATTCTCAAAACCAAGGTTGACATGTTTCGAGTTCCTTTCAACATTTTGGAAATCCCGCTGAAACTTTGGACATTCTCGCGAAGGGTTCCCGATCCCCGACAAGATTGGTACCCTTTCACGTCCAAATCTCTCAAACTCCGGGAGAGATTCTCAAAACCAAGGTTGACATGTTTTGAGTTCCTTTCAACATTTTGGAAATCCCGCTGAAACTTTGGACATTCTCGCGAAGGGTTCCCGATCCTTGACAAACCTGGTACCCTTTCACGTCCAAATCTCTCAAACTCCGGGAGAGATTCTCAAAACCAAGGTTGACATGTTTTGAGTTCCTTTCAACATTTTGGAAATCCCGCTGAAACTTTGGACATTCTCGCGAAGGGTTCCCGATCCCCGACAAGATTGGTACCCTTTCACGTCCAAATCTCTCAAACTCCGGGAGAGATTCTCAAAACCAAGGTTGACATGTTTCGAGTTCCTTTCAACATTTTGGAAATCCCGCTGAAACTTTGGACATTCTCGCGAAGGGTTCCCGATCTACGACAAGACTGGTACCCTTTCACGTCCAAATCTCTCACACTCCGGTAGAGATTCTCAAAACCAAGGTTGACATGTTTCGAGTTCCTTTCAACATTTTGGAAATCCCGCTGAAACTTTGGACATTCTCGCGAAGGTGTCCCGATCTCCGACAAGACTGGTACCCTTTCACATCCAAATCTCTCAAACTCCGGGAGAGATTCTCAAAACCAAGGTTGACATGTTTCGAGTTCCTTTCAACATTTTGGAAATCCCGCTGAAACTTTGGACATTCTCGCGAAGGGTTCCTGATCCCCGACAAGATTGGTACCCTTTCATGTCTAAATCTCTCAAACTCCGGGAGAGATTCTCAAAACCGAGGTTGACATGTTTCGAGTTCCTTTCAACATTTTGGAAATCCCGCTGAAACTTCGGACATTCTCGCGAAGGGTTCCCGATCCCCGACAAGACTGGTACCCTTTCACGTCCAAATCTCTCAAACTCCGGGAGAGATTCTCAAAACCAAGGTTGACATGTTTCGAGTTCCTTTCAACATTTTAGAAATCCCGCTGAAACTTTGGACATTCTCGCGAAGGGTTCCCAATCCCCGACAAGATTGGTACCCTTTCACCTCCAAATCTCTCAAACTCCGGGAGAGATTCTCAAAACCAAGGTTGACATGTTTCGAGTTCCTTTCAACATTTTGGAAATCCCGCTGAAACTTTGGACATTCTCGCGAAGGGTTCCCGATCCTTGACAAGACTGGTACCCTTTCACGTCCAAATCTCTCAAACTCCGGGAGAGATTCTCAAAACCAAGGTTGACATGTTTTGAGTTCCTTTCAACATTTTGGAAATCCCGCTGAAACTTTGGACATTCTCGCGAAGGGTTCCCGATCCCCGACAAGATTGGTACCCTTTCACATCCAAATCTCTCAAACTCCGGTAGAGATTCTCAAAACCAAGGTTGACATGTTTCGAGTTCCTTTCAACATTTTGGAAATCCCGCTGAAACTTTGGACATTCTCGCGAAGGGGTCCCGATCCCCGACAAGATTGGTACCCTTTCACGTCCAAATCTCTCAAACTCCGGGAGAGATTCTCAAAACCAAGGTTGACATGTTTCGAGTTCCTTTCAACATTTTGGAAATCCCGCTGAAACTTAGGACATTGTCGCTAAGGGTTCCTGATCCCCGACATGATTGGTACCCTTTCACGTCAAAATCTCTCAAACTCTGGGAGAGATTCTCAAAACCAAGGTTGACATGTTTCGAGTTCCTTTCAACATTTTGGAAATCCCGCTGAAACTTCGGACATTCTAGCGAAGGGTTCCCGATCCCCGACAAGACTGGTACCCTTTCACGTCCAAATCTCTCAAACTCCGGGAGAGATTCTCAAAACCAAGGTTGACATGTTTCGAGTTCCTTTCAACATTTTGGAAATCCCGCTGAAACTTTGGACATTCTCGCGAAGGGTTCCCAATCCCCGACAAGATTGGTACCCTTTCACGTCCAAATCTCTCAGACTCTGGGAGAGATTCTCAAAACCAAGGTTGACATGTTTCGAGTTCCTTTCAACATTTTGGAAATCCCGCTGAAACTTTTGACATTCTCGCGAAGGGTTCCCGATCCCTGACAAGATTGGTACCCTTTCACGTCCAAATCTCTCAAACTCCGGGAGAGATTCTCAAAACCAAGGTTGACATGTTTCGAGTTCCTTTCAACATTTTGGAAATCCCACTGAAACTTCGGACATTCTCTCGAAGGGTTCCCGATACCCAACTATATTGGTACCCTTTCACGTCCAGATCTCTCAAACTCCGGGAGAGATTCTCAAAACCAAGGTTGACATGTTTCGAGTTCCTTTCAACATTTTGGAAATCCCGCTGAAACTTTGGACATTCTCGCGAAGGGTTCCTGATCCCCGACAAGATTGGTACCCTTTCATGTCTAAATCTCTCAAACTCCGGGAGAGATTCTCAAAACCGAGGTTGACATGTTTCGAGTTCCTTTCAACATTTTGGAAATCCCGCTGAAACTTCGGACATTCTCGCGAAGGGTTCCCGATCCCCGACAAGACTGGTACCCTTTCACGTCCAAATCTCTCAAACTCCGGGAGAGATTCTCAAAACCAAGGTTGACATGTTTCGAGTTCCTTTCAACATTTTAGAAATCCCGCTGAAACTTTGGACATTCTCGCGAAGGGTTCCCAATCCCCGACAAGATTGGTACCCTTTCACCTCCAAATCTCTCAAACTCCGGGAGAGATTCTCAAAACCAAGGTTGACATGTTTCGAGTTCCTTTCAACATTTTGGAAATCCCGCTGAAACTTTGGACATTCTCTCGAAGGGTTCCCAATACCCAACTATATTGGTACCCTTTCACGTCCAGATCTCTCAAACTCCGGGAGAGATTCTCAAAACCAAGGTTGACATGTTTCGAGTTCCTTTCAACATTTTGGAAATCCCGCTGAAACTTTGGACATTCTCGCGAAGGGTTCCCGATCCCCGAGAAGATTGGTACCCTTTCACGTCCAAATCTCTCAAACTCCGGGAGAGATTCTCAAAACCAAGGTTGACATGTTTTGAGTTCCTTTCAACATTTTGGAAATCCCGCTGAAACTTTGGACATTCTCGCGAAGGGTTCCCGATCCTTGACAAGACTGGTACCCTTTCACGTCCAAATCTCTCAAACTCTGGGAGAGATTCTCAAAACCAAGGTTGACATGTTTTGAGTTCCTTTCAACATTTTGGAAATCCCGCTGAAACTTTGGACATTTTCGCGAAGGGTTCCCGATCCCCGACAAGATTGGTACCCTTTCACGTCCAAATCTCTCAAACTCCGGGAGAGATTCTCAAAACCGAGGTTGACATGTTTCGAGTTCCTTTCAACATTTTGGAAATCCCGCTGAAACTTTGGACATTCTGGCGAAGGGTTCCCAATCCCCGACAAGATTGGCACCCTTTCACGTCCAAATCTCTCAAACTCCGGGAGAGATTCTCAAAACCAAGGTTGACATGTTTCGAGTTCCTTTCAACATTTTGGAAATCCCACTGAAACTTTGGACCTTCTAGCGAAGGGGTCCCGATCCCCGCGACAAGATTGGTACCATTTCACGTCCAAATCTCTCAAACTCCGGGAGAGATTCTCAAAACCAAGGTTGACATGGTTCGAGTTCCTTTCAACATTTTGGAAATCCCGCTGAAACTTTGGACATGCTCGCGAAGGGTTCCGATCCCCGACAAGACTGGTACCCTTTCACGTCCAAATCTCTCAAACTCCGGGAGAGATTCTCAAAACCAAGGTTGACATGTTTCGAGTACCTTTCAACATTTTGGAAATCCCGCTGAAACTTTGGACATTCTCGCGAAGGGTTCCCGATCCCCGACAAGATTGGTACCCTTTCACGTCCAAATCTCTCAAACTCCGGGAGAGATTCTCAAAACCAAGGTTGACATGGTTCGAGTTCCTTTCAACATTTTGGAAATCCCGCTGAAACTTTGGACATTCTCGCGGAGGGGTCCCGATCCTTGACAAGACTGGTACCCTTTCACGTCCAAATCTCTCAAACTCCGGTAGAGATTCTCAAAACCAAGGTTGACATGTTTTGAGTTCCTTTCAACATTTTGGAAATCCCGCTGAAACTTTGGACATTCTCGCGAAGGGTTCCCGATCCCCGACAAGATTGGTACCCTTTCACGTCCAAATCTCTCAAACTCCGGGAGAGATTCTCAAAACCAAGGTTGACATGTTTCGAGTTCCTTTCAACATTTTGGAAATCCCGCTGAAACTTTGGACATTCTCGCGAAGGGTTCCCGATCTACGACAGGACTGGTACCCTTTCACGTCCAAATCTCTCACACTGCGGGAGAGATTCTCAAAACCAAGGTTGACATGGTTCGAGTTCCTTTCAACATTTTGGAAATCCCGCTGAAACTTTGGACATTCTCGCGAGGGGGTCCGGATCCCCGACAAGATTGGTACCCTTTCACGTCCAAATCTCTCAAACTCCGGGAGAGATTCTCAAAACCAAGGTTGACATGTTTCGAGTTCCTTTCAACATTTTGGAAATCCCGCTGAAACTTAGGACATTGTCGCTAAGGGTTCCCAATCCCCGACAAGATTGGTACCCTTTCACGTCCAGATCTCTCAAACTCCGGGAGAGATTCTCAAAACCAAGGTTGACATGTTTCGAGTTCCTTTCAACATTTTGGAAATCCCGCTGAAACTTCGGACATTCTCGCGAAGGGTTCCCGATCCCCGAGAAGACTGGTACCCTTTCACGTCCAAATCTCTCAAACTCCGGGAGAGATTCTCAAAACCAAGGTTGACATGTTTCGAGTTCCTTTCAACATTTTGGAAATCCCGCTGAAACTTTGGACATTCTCGCGAAGGGTTCCCAATCCCCGACAAGATTGGTACCCTTTCACGTCCAAATCTCTCAAACTCCGGGAGAGATTCTCAAAACCAAGTTTGACATGGTTCGAGTTCCTCTCAACATTTTGGAAATCCCACTGAAACTTTGGACATTCTCTCGAAGGGTTCCCGATACCCAACTATATTGGTACCCTTTCACGTCCAGATCACTCAAACTCCGGGAGAGATTCTCAAAACCAAGGTTGACATGTTTCGAGTTCCTTTCAACATTTTGGAAATCCCGCTGAAACTTTGGACATTCTCGCGAAGGGTTCCCAATCTTCAACAAGATTGGAACCCTTTCACGTCCAAATCTCTCAAACTCCGGGAGAGATTCTCAAAACCAAGGTTGACATGGTTCGAGTTCCTTTCAACATTTTGGAAATCCCGCTGAAACTTTGGACATTCTCGCGAAGGGTTCCTGATCCCCGACAAGATTGGTACCCTTTCACGTCCAAATCTCTCAAACTCCGGGAGAGATTCTCAAAACCAAGGTTGACATTGTTCGAGTTCCTTTCAACATTTTGGAAATTCCGCTGAAACTTTGGACATTCTCGTAAAGGGTTCCCAATCCCCGACAAGACTGGTACCCTTTCACGTCCAAATCTCTCAAACTCCGGGAGAGATTCTCAAAACCAAGGTTGACATGTTTCGAGTTCCTTTCAACATTTTGGAAATCCCGCTGAAACTTTGGACATTCTCGCGAAGGGTTCCCAATCCCCGACAAGACTGGTACCCTTTCACGTCCAAATCTCTCAAACTCCGGGAGAGATTCTCAAAACCAAGGTTGACATGTTTCGAGTTCCTTTCAACATTTTGGAAATCCCGCTGAAACTTTGGACATTCTCGCGAAGGGTTCCCAATCCCCGACAAGACTGGTACCCTTTCACGTCCAAATCTCTCAAACTCCGGGAGAGATTCTCAAAACCAAGGTTGACATGTTTCGAGTTCCTCTCAACATTTTGGAAATCCCGCTGAAACTTTGGACATTCTCGCGAAGGGTTCCCAATCCCCGACAAGATTGGTACCCTTTCACGTCCAAATCTCTCAAACTCCGGGAGAGATTCTCAAAACCAAGGTTGACATGTTTCGAGTTCCTTTCAACATTTTGGAAATCCCGCTGAAACTTTGGACATTCTTGCGAAGGGTTCCCAATCTTCAACAAGATTGGAACCCTTTCACGTCCAAATCTCTCAAACTCCGGGAGAGATTCTCAAAACCAAGGTTGACATGTTTCGAGTTCCTTTCAACATTTTGGAAATCCCGCTGAAACTTTGGACATTCTCGCGAAGGGTTCCCGATCCCCGACAAGATTGGTACCCTTTCACGTCCAAATCTCTCAAACTCCGGGACAGATTCTCAAAACCAAGGTTGACATGTTTCGAGTTCCTTTCAACATTTTGGAAATCCCGCTGAAACTTTGGACATTCTGGCGAAGGGTTCCCAGTCCCAGACAAGATTGGTACCCTTTCACGTCCAAATCTCTCAAACTCCGGGAGAGATTCTCAAAACCAAGGTTGACATGTTTCGAGTTCCTTTCAACATTTTGGAAATCCCGCTGAAACTTTGGACATTCTCGCGAAGGGTTCCTAATCCCCGACTAGATTGGTACCCTTTCACGTCCAAATCTCTCAAACTCCGGGGGAGATTCTCAAAACCAAGGTTGACATGTTTCGAGTTCCTTTCAACAGTTTGGAAATCCCGCTGAAACTTTGGACATTCTCTCGAAGGGTTCCCGATCCCCGACAAGATTGGAACACTTTCACGTCCAAATCTCTCAAACTCCGGGAGAGATTCTCAAAACCAAGGTTGACATGTTTCGAGTTCCTTTCAACATTTTGGAAATCCCGCTGAAACTTTGGACATTCTCGCGAAGGGTTCCCAATCCCCGACAAGATTGGTACCCTTTCACGTCCAAATCTCTCAAACTCCGGGAGAGATTCTCAAAACCAAGGTTGACATGTTTCGAGTTCCTTTCAACATTTTGGAAATCCCGCTGAAACTTTGGACATTCTCGCGAAGGGTTCCCAATCCCCGACAAGATTGGTACCCTTTCACGTCCAAATCTCTCAAACTCCGGGAGAGATTCTCAAAACCAAGGTTGACATTGTTCGAGTTCCTTTCAACATTTTGGAAATTCCGCTGAAACTTTGGACATTCTCGCGAAGGGTTCCCAATCCCCGACAAGATTGGTATCCTTTCACGTCCAAATCTCTCAAACTCCGGGAGAGATTCCCAAAACCAAGGTTGACATGGTTCGAGTTCCTTTCAACATTTTGGAAACCCCGCTGAAACTTTGGACATTCTGGCGAAGGGTTCCCAATCCCCGACAAGACTGGTACCCTTTCACGTCCAAATCTCTCAAACTCCGTGAGAGATTCTCAAAACCAAGGTTGACATGTTTCGAGTTCCTTTCAACATTTTGGAAATCCCGCTGAAACTTTGGACATTCTCGCGAAGGGTTCCCCATCCACGACAAGATTAGTACCCTTTCACGTCCAAATCTCTCAAAGTCCGGGAGAGATTCTCAAAACCGAGGTTGACATGTTTCGAGTTCCTTTCAACATTTTGGAAATCCCGCTGAAACTTTGGACATTCTTGCGAAGGGTTCCTGATCCCCGCGACAAGATTGGTACCCTTTCACGTCCAAATCTCTCAAACTCCGGGAGAGATTCTCAAAACCAAGGTTGACATGTTTCGAGTTCCTTTCAACAGTTTGGAAATCCCGCTGAAACTTTGGACATTCTGGCGAAGGGTTCCCAATCCCCGACAAGACTGGTACCCTTTCACGTCCAAATCTCTCAAACTCCGGGAGAGATTCTCAAAACCAAGGTTGACATGTTTCGAGTTCCTTTCAACATTTTGGAAATCCCGCTGAAACTTTGGACATTCTGGCGAAGGGTTCCCAGTCCCAGACAAGATTGGTACCCTTTCACGTCCAAATCTCTCAAACTCCGGGAGAGATTCTCAAAACCAAGGTTGACATGGTTCGAGTTCCTTTCAACATTTTGGAAATCCCGCTGAAACTTTGGACATTCTCGCGAAGGGTTCCCGATCCCCGACAAGATTGGTACCCTTTCACGTCCAAATCTCTCACACTCCGGGAGAGATTCTCAAAACCAAGGTTGACATGTTTCGAGTTCCTTTCAACATTTTGGAAATCCCGCTGAAACTTTGGACATTCTCGCGAAGGGTTCCCGATCCCCGCGACAAGATTGGTACCCTTTCACGTCCAAATCTCTCACACTCCGGGATAGATTCTCAAAACCAAGGTTGACATGTTTCGAGTTCCTTTCAACAGTTTGGAAATCCCGCTGAAACTCTGGACATTCTCGCGAAGGGTTCCCAATCCCCGACAAGACTGGTACGCTTTCACGTCCAAATCTCTCAAACTCTGGGAGAGATTCTCAAAACCAAGGTTGACATGTTTCGAGTTCCTTTCAACATTTTGGACATCCCGCTGAAACTTTGGACATTCTCGCGAAGGGTTCCCGATCCCCGACAAGATTAGTACCCTTTCACGTCCAAATCTCTCACACTCCGGGAGAGATTCTCAAAACCAAGGTTGACATGGTTCGAGTTCCTTTCAACATTTTGGAAATCCCGCTGAAACTTCGGACATTGTCGCGAAGGGTTCCCAATCCCCGACAAGACTGGTACCCTTTCACGTCCAAATCTCTCAAACTCCGGGAGAGATTCTCAAAACCAAGGTTGACATGGTTCGAGTTCCTTTCAACATTTTGGAAATCCCGCTGAAACTTTGGACATTCTCGCGAAGGGGTCCCGATCCCCGACAAGATTGGTACCCTTTCACGTCCAAATCTCTCAAACTCCGGGAGAGATTCTCAAAAGCAAGGTTGACATGTTTCGAGTTCCTTTCAACATTTTGGAAATCCCGCTGAAACTTTGGACATTCTCGCGAAGGGTTCCCGATCCCCGACAAGATTGGTACCCTTTCACGTCCAAATCTCTCAAACTCCGGGAGAGATTCTCAAAACCAAGGTTGACATGTTTCGAGTTCCTTTCAACATTTTGGAAATCCCGCTGAAACTTTGGACATTCTCGCGAAGGGTTCCCAATCCCCGACAAGACTGGTACCCTTTCACGTCCAAATCTCTCAAACTCCGGGAGAGATTCTCAAAACCAAGGTTGACATGTTTCGAGTTCCTTTCAACATTTTGGAAATCCCGCTGAAACTTTGGACATTCTGGCGAAGGGTTCCCAGTCCCAGACAAGACTGGTACCCTTTCACGTCCAAATCTCTCAAACTCCGGGAGAGATTGTCAAATCAATGTCAACATGTTTCGAGTTCCTTTCAACATTTTGGAAATCCCGCTGAAACTTTGGACATTCTCGCGAAGGGTTCCCAATCCCCGACAAGATCGGTACCCTTTCACGTCCAAATCTCTCAAACTCCGGGAGAGATTGTCAAATCAATGTCAACATGTTTCGAGTTCCTTTCAACATTTTGGAAATCCCGCTGAAACTTTGGACATTCTCGCGAAGGGTTCCCGATCCCCGACAAGATTGGTACCCTTTCACGTCCAAATCTCTCAAACTCCGGGAGACATTCTCAAAACCAAGGTTGACATGTTTCGAGTTCCTTTCAACATTTTGGAAATCCCGCTGAAACTTTGGACATTCTCGCGAAGGGTTCCCAATCCCCGACAAGACTGGTACGCTTTCACGTCCAAATCTCTCAAACTCCGGGAGAGATTCTCAAAACCAAGGTTGACATGGTTCGAGTTCCTTTCAACATTTTGGAAATCCCGCTGAAACTTTGGACATTCTCGCGAAGGGGTCCCGATCCCCGACAAGATTGGTACCCTTTCACGTCCAAATCTCTCAAACTCCGGGAGAGATTCTCAAAAGCAAGGTTGACATGTTTCGAGTTCCTTTCAACATTTTGGAAATCCCGCTGAAACTTTGGACATTGTCGCGAAGGGGTCCCGATCCCCGACAAGATTGGTACCCTTTCACGTCCAAATCTCTCAAACTCCGGGAGAGATTCTCAAAACCAAGGTTGACATGTTTCGAGTTCCTTTCAACATTTTGGAAATCCCGCTGAAACTTTGGACATTGTCGCGAAGGGTTCCCAATCCCCGACAAGACTGGTACCCTTTCACGTCCAAATCTCTCAAACTCCGGGAGAGATTCTCAAAACCAAGGTTGACATGTTTCGAGTTCCTTTCAACATTTTGGAAATCCCGCTGAAACTTTGGACATTCTGGCGAAGGGTTCCCAGTCCCAGACAAGATTGGTACCCTTTCACGTCCAAATCTCTCAAACGCCGGGAGAGATTGTCAAATCAATGTCAACATGTTTCGAGTTCCTTTCAACATTTTGGAAATCCCGCTGAAACTTTGGACATTCTCGCGAAGGGTTCCCAATCCCCGACAAGATCGGTACCCTTTCACGTCCAAATCTCTCAAACTCCGGGAGAGATTGTCAAATCAATGTCAACATGTTTCGAGTTCCTTTCAACATTTTGGAAATCCCGCTGAAACTTTGGACATTCTCGCGAAGGGTTCCCGATCCCCGCGACAAGATTGGTACCCTTTCACGTCCAAATCTCTCAACCTCCGGGAGAGATTCTCAAAACCAAGGTTGACATGTTTCGAGTTCCTTTCAACATTTTGGAAATCCCGCTGAAACTTTGGACATTCTCGCGAAGGGTTCCCAATCCCCGACAAGACTGGTACGCTTTCACGTCCAAATCTCTCAAACTCCGGGAGAGATTCTCAAAACCAAGGTTGACATGTTTCGAGTTCCTTTCAACATTTTGGACATCCCGCTGAAACTTTGGACGTTCTCGCGAAGGGTTCCCGATCCCCGACAAGATTAGTACCCTTTCACGTCCAAATCTCTCAAACTCCGGGAGAGATTCTCAAAACCAAGGTTGACATGTTTCGAGTTCCTTTCAACATTTTGGAAATCCCGCTGAAACTTCGGACATTGTCGCGAAGGGTTCCCAATCCCCGACAAGACTGGTACCCTTTCACGTCCAAATCTCTCAAACTCCGGGAGAGATTCTCAAAACCAAGGTTGACATGGTTCGAGTTCCTTTCAACATTTTGGAAATCCCGCTGAAACTTTGGACATTCTCGCGAAGGGGTCCCGATCCCCGACAAGATTGGTACCCTTTCACGTCCAAATCTCTCAAACGCCGGGAGAGATTCTCAAAACCAAGGTTGACATGTTTCGAGTTCCTTTCAACATTTTGGAAATCCCGCTGAAACTTTGGACATTCTCGCGAAGGGTTCCCGATCCCCGACAAGATTGGTACCCTTTCACGTCCAAATCTCTCAAACTCCGGGAGAGATTCTCAAAACCAAGGTTGACATGTTTCGAGTTCCTTTCAACATTTTGGAAATCCCGCTGAAACTTTGGACATTGTCGCGAAGGGGTCCCGATCCCCGACAAGATTGGTACCCTTTCACGTCCAAATCTCTCAAACTCCGGGAGAGATTCTCAAAACCAAGGTTGACATGTTTCGAGTTCCTTTCAACATTTTGGAAATCCCGCTGAAACTTTGGACATTGTCGCGAAGGGTTCCCAATCCCCGACAAGACTGGTACCCTTTCACGTCCAAATCTCTCAAACTCCGGGAGAGATTCTCAAAACCAAGGTTGACATGGTTCGAGTTCCTTTCAACATTTTGGAAATCCCGCTGAAACTTTGGACATTCTGGCGAAGGGTTCCCAGTCCCAGACAAGATTGGTACCCTTTCACGTCCAAATCTCTCAAACTCCGGGAGAGATTGTCAAATCAATGTCAACATGTTTCGAGTTCCTTTCAACATTTTGGAAATCCCGCTGAAACTTTGGACATTCTCGCGAAGGGTTCCCAATCCCCGACAAGATCGGTACCCTTTCACGTCCAAATCTCTCAAACTCCGGGAGAGATTGTCAAATCAATGTCAACATGTTTCGAGTTCCTTTCAACATTTTGGAAATCTTGCTGAAACTTTGGACATTCTCGCGAAGGGTTCCCGATCCCCGCGACAAGATTGGTACCCTTTCACGTCCAAATCTCTCAAACTCCGGGAGAGATTCTCAAAACCAAGGTTGACATGTTTCGAGTTCCTTTCAACATTTTGGAAATCCCGCTGAAACTTTGGACATTCTCGCGAAGGGTTCCCAATCCCCGACAAGACTGGTACGCTTTCACGTCCAAATCTCTCAAACTCCGGGAGAGATTCTCAAAACCAAGGTTGACATGTTTCGAGTTCCTTTCAACATTTTGGACATCCCGCTGAAACTTTGGACGTTCTCGCGAAGGGTTCCCGATCCCCGACAAGATTAGTACCCTTTCACGTCCAAATCTCTCAAACTCCGGGAGACATTCTCAAAACCAAGGTTGACATGTTTCGAGTTCCTTTCAACATTTTGGAAATCCCGCTGAAACTTCGGACATTGTCGCGAAGGGTTCCCAATCCCCGACAAGACTGGTACCCTTTCACGTCCAAATCTCTCAAACTCCGGGAGAGATTCTCAAAACCAAGGTTGACATGTTTCGAGTTCCTTTCAACATTTTGGAAATCCCGCTGAAACTTTGGACATTCTCGCGAAGGGGTCCCGATCCCCGACAAGATTGGTACCCTTTCACGTCCAAATCTCTCAAACGCCGGGAGAGATTCTCAAAACCAAGGTTGACATGTTTCGAGTTCCTTTCAACATTTTGGAAATCCCGCTGAAACTTTGGACATTGTCGCGAAGGGTTCCCGATCCCCGACAAGATTGGTACCCTTTCACGTCCAAATCTCTCAAACTCCGGGAGAGATTCTCAAAACCAAGGTTGACATGTTTCGAGTTCCTTTCAACATTTTGGAAATCCCGCTGAAACTTTGGACATTCTCGCGAAGGGTTCCCGATCCCCGACAAGACTGGTACCCTTTCACGTCCAAATCTCTCAAACTCCGGGAGAGATTCTCAAAACCAAGGTTGACATGGTTCGAGTTCCTTTCAACATTTTGGAAATCCCGCTGAAACTTTGGACATTCTCGCGAAGGGGTCCCGATCCCCGACAAGATTGGTACCCTTTCACGTCCAAATCTCTCAAACTCCGGGAGAGATTCTCAAAACCAAGGTTGACATGTTTCGAGTTCCTTTCAACATTTTGGAAATCCCGCTGAAACTTTGGACATTGTCGCAAAGGGTTCCCGATCCCCGACAAGATTGGTACCCTTTCACGTCCAAATCTCTCAAACTCCGGGAGAGATTCTCAAAACCAAGGTTGACATGTTTCGAGTTCCTTTCAACATTTTGGAAATCCCGCTGAAACTTTGGACATTGTCGCGAAGGGTTCCCAATCCCCGACAAGACTGGTACCCTTTCACGTCCAAATCTCTCAAACTCCGGGAGAGATTCTCAAAACCAAGGTTGACATGTTTCGAGTTCCTTTCAACATTTTGGAAATCCCGCTGAAACTTTGGACATTCTGGCGAAGGGTTCCCAGTCCCAGACAAGATTGGTACCCTTTCACGTCCAAATCTCTCAAACTCCGGGAGAGATTGTCAAATCAATGTCAACATGTTTCGAGTTCCTTTCAACATTTTGGAAATCCTGCTGAAACTTTGGACATTCTCGCGAAGGGTTCCCAATCCCCGACAAGATCGGTACCCTTTCACGTCCAAATCTCTCAAACTCCGGGAGAGATTGTCAAATCAATGTCAACATGTTTCGAGTTCCTTTCAACATTTTGGAAATCCCGCTGAAACTTTGGACATTCTCGCGAAGGGTTCCCGATCCCCGCGACAAGATTGGTACCCTTTCACGTCCAAATCTCTCAAACTCCGGGAGAGATTCTCAAAACCAAGGTTGACATGTTTCGAGTTCCTTTCACCATTTTGGAAATCCCGCTGAAACTTTGGACATTCTCGCGAAGGGTTCCCAATCCCCGACAAGACTGGTACGCTTTCACGTCCAAATCTCTCAAACTCCGGGAGAGATTCTCAAAACCAAGGTTGACATGTTTCGAGTTCCTTTCAACATTTTGGACATCCCGCTGAAACTTTGGACGTTCTCGCGAAGGGTTCCCGATCCCCGACAAGATTAGTACCCTTTCACGTCCAAATCTCTCAAACTCCGGGAGACATTCTCAAAACCAAGGTTGACATGTTTCGAGTTCCTTTCAACATTTTGGAAATCCCGCTGAAACTTCGGACATTGTCGCGAAGGGTTCCCAATCCCCGACAAGACTGGTACCCTTTCACGTCCAAATCTCTCAAACTCCGGGAGAGATTCTCAAAACCAAGGTTGACATGGTTCGAGTTCCTTTCAACATTTTGGAAATCCCGCTGAAACTTTGGACATTCTCGCGAAGGGGTCCCGATCCCCGACAAGATTGGTACCCTTTCACGTCCAAATCTCTCAAACTCCGGGAGAGATTCTCAAAAGCAAGGTTGACATGTTTCGAGTTCCTTTCAACATTTTGGAAATCCCGCTGAAACTTTGGACATTGTCGCGAAGGGTTCCCGATCCCCGACAAGATTGGTACCCTTTCACGTCCAAATCTCTCAAACTCCGGGAGAGATTCTCAAAACCAAGGTTGACATGTTTCGAGTTCCTTTCAACATTTTGGAAATCCCGCTGAAACTTTGGACATTCTCGCGAAGGGTTCCCAATCCCCGACAAGACTGGTACCCTTTCACGTCCAAATCTCTCAAACTCCGGGAGAGATTCTCAAAACCAAGGTTGACATGGTTCGAGTTCCTTTCAACATTTTGGAAATCCCGCTGAAACTTTGGACATTCTCGCGAAGGGGTCCCGATCCCCGACAAGATTGGTACCCTTTCACGTCCAAATCTCTCAAACGCCGGGAGAGATTCTCAAAACCAAGGTTGACATGTTTCGAGTTCCTTTCAACATTTTGGAAATCCCGCTGAAACTTTGGACATTGTCGCGAAGGGTTCCCGATCCCCGACAAGATTGGTACCCTTTCACGTCCAAATCTCTCAAACTCCGGGAGAGATTCTCAAAACCAAGGTTGACATGTTTCGAGTTCCTTTCAACATTTTGGAAATCCCGCTGAAACTTTGGACATTCTCGCGAAGGGTTCCCAATCCCCGACAAGACTGGTACCCTTTCACGTCCAAATCTCTCAAACTCCGGGAGAGATTCTCAAAACCAAGGTTGACATGGTTCGAGTTCCTTTCAACATTTTGGAAATCCCGCTGAAACTTTGGACATTCTGGCGAAGGGTTCCCAGTCCCAGACAAGATTGGTACCCTTTCACGTCCAAATCTCTCAAACTCCGGGGGAGATTGTCAAATCAATGTCAACATGTTTCGAGTTCCTTTCAACATTTTGGAAATCCCGCTGAAACTTTGGACATTCTCGCGAAGGGTTCCCAATCCCCGACAAGATCGGTACCCTTTCACGTCCAAATCTCTCAAACTCCGGGAGAGATTGTCAAATCAATGTCAACATGTTTCGAGTTCCTTTCAACATTTTGGAAATCCCGCTGAAACTTTGGACATTCTCGCGAAGGGTTCCCGATCCCCGCGACAAGATTGGTACCCTTTCACGTCCAAATCTCTCAAACTCCGGGAGAGATTCTCAAAACCAAAGTTGACATGTTTCGAGTTCCTTTCAACATTTTGGAAATCCCGCTGAAACTTTGGACATTCTCGCGAAGGGTTCCCAATCCCCGACAAGACTGGTACGCTTTCACGTCCAAATCTCTCAAACTCCGGGAGAGATTCTCAAAACCAAGGTTGACATGTTTCGAGTTCCTTTCAACATTTTGGACATCCCGCTGAAACTTTGGACGTTCTCGCGAAGGGTTCCCGATCCCCGACAAGATTAGTACCCTTTCACGTCCAAATCTCTCACACTCCGGGAGAGATTCTCAAAACCAAGGTTGACATGCTTCGAGTTCCTTTCAACATTTTGGAAATCCCGCTGAAACTTCGGACATTGTCGCGAAGGGTTCCCAATCCCCGACAAGACTGGTACCCTTTCACGTCCAAATCTCTCAAACTCCGGGAGAGATTCTCAAAACCAAGGTTGACATGGTTTGAGTTCCTTTCAACATTTTGGAAATCCCGCTGAAACTTTGTACATGCTCGCGAAGGGGTCCCGATCCCCGACAAGGTTGGTACCCTTTCACGTCCAAATCTCTCAAACGCCGGGAGAGATTCTCAAAACCAAGGTTGACATGTTTCGAGTTCGTTTCAACATTTTGGAAATCCCGCTGAAACTTTGGACATTGTCGCGAAGGGTTCCCGATCCCCGACAAGATTGGTACCCTTTCACGTCCAAATCTCTCAAACTCCGGGAGAGATTCTCAAAACCAAGGTTGACATGTTTCGAGTTCCTTTCAACATTTTGGAAATCCCGCTGAAACTTTGGACATTCTCGCGAATGGTTCCCAATCCCCGACAAGACTGGTACCCTTTCACGTCCAAATCTCTCAAACTCCGGGAGAGATTCTCAAAACCAAGGTTGACATGTTTCGAGTTCCTTTCAACATTTTGGAAATCCCGCTGAAACTTTGGACATTCTGGCGAAGGGTTCCCAGTCCCAGACAAGATTGGTACCCTTTCACGTCCAAATCTCTCAAACTCCAGGAGAGATTCTCAAAACCAAGGTTGACATGGTTCGAGTTCCTTTCAACATTTTGGAAATCCCGCTGAAAATTTGGACATTCTCGCAAAGGGGTCCCGATCCCCGACAAGATTGGTACCCTTTCACGTCCAAATCTCTCAAACTCCGGGAGAGATTCTCAAAACCAAGGTTGACATGTTTCGAGTTCCTTTCAACATTTTGGAAATCCCGCTGAAACTTTGGACATTCTCGCGAAGGGTTCCCCATCCCCGACAAGATTGGTACCCTTTCACGTCCAAATCTCTCAAACTCCGGGAGAGATTCTCAAAACCAAGGTTGACATGTTTCGAGTTCCTTTCAACATTTTGGAAATCCCGCTGAAACTTTGGACATTCTCGCGAAGGGTTCCCGATCCCCGCGACAAGATTGGTACCCTTTCACGTCCAAATCTCTCAAACTCCGGGAGAGATTCTCAAAACCAAGGTTGACATGTTTTGAGTTCCTTTCAACAGTTTGGAAATCCCGCTGAAACTTTGGACATTCTCGCGAAGGGTTCCCGATCCCCGACAAGACTGGTACCCTTTCACGTCCAAATCTCTCAAACTCCGGGAGAGATTCTCAAAACCAAGGTTGACATGTTTCGAGTTCCTTTCAACATTTTGGAAATCCCGCTGAAACTTTGGACATTCTCGCGAAGGGGTCCCGATCCCCGACAAGATTGGTACCCTTTCACGTCCAAATCTCTCAAACTCCGGGGGAGATTCTCAAAACCAAGGTTGACATGTTTCGAGTTCCTTTCAACATTTTGGAAATCCCGCTGAAACTTTGGACATTCTCGAGAAGGGTTCCCAATCCCCGACAAGATTGGTACCCTTTCACGTCCAAATCTCTCAAACTCCGGGAGAGATTCTCAAAACCAAGGTTGACATGTTTCGAGTTCCTTTCAACATTTTGGAAATCCCGCTGAAACTTTGGACATTGTCGCGAAGGGTTCCCAATCCCCGACAAGATTGGTACCCTTTCACGTCCAAATCTCTCAAACTCCGGGAGAGATTCTCAAAACCAAGGTTGACATTGTTCGAGTTCCTTTCAACATTTTGGAAATTCTGCTGAAACTTTGGACATTCTCGCGAAGGGTTCCCAATCCCCGACAAGATTGGTACCCTTTCACGTCCAAATCTCTCAAACTCCGGGAGAGATTCTCAAAACCAAGGTTGACATGTTTCGAGTTCCTTTCAACATTTTGGAAATCCCGCTGAAACTTTGGACATTCTCGCGAAGGGTTCCCAATCCCCGACAAGACTGGTACCCTTTCACGTCCAAATCTCTCAAACTCCGGGAGAGATTCTCAAAACCAAGGTTGACATGTTTCGAGTTCCTTTCAACATTTTGGAAATCCCGCTGAAACTTTGGACATTCTCGCGAAGGGTTCCCCATCCCCGACAAGACTGGTACCCTTTCACGTCCAAATCTCTCAAACTCCGGGAGAGATTCTCAAAACCAAGGTTGACATTTTTCGAGTTCCTCTCAACATTTTGGAAATCCCGCTGAAACTTTGGACATTCTCGCGAAGGGTTCCCAATCCCCGACAAGATTGGTACCCTTTCACGTCCAAATCTCTCAAACTCCGGGAGAGATTCTCAAAACCAAGGTTGACATGTTTCGAGTTCCTTTCAACATTTTGGAAATCCCGCTGAAACTTTGGACATTCTCGCGAAGGGTTCCCAATCTTCAACAAGATTGGAACCCTTTCACGTCCAAATCTCTCAAACTCCGGGAGAGATTCTCAAAACCAAGGTTGACATGTTTCGAGTTCCTTTCAACATTTTGGAAATTCCGCTGAAACTTTGGACATTCTCGCGAAGGGTTCCCAATCCCCGACAAGACTGGTACCCTTTCACGTCCAAATCTCTCAAACTCCAGGAGAGATTCTCAAAACCAAGGTTGACATGGTTCGAGTTCCTTTCAACATTTTGGAAATCCCGCTGAAAATTTGGACATTCTCGCGAAGGGGTCCCGATCCCCGACAAGATTGGTACCCTTTCACGTCCAAATCTCTCAAACTCCGGGAGAGATTCTCAAAACCAAGGTTGACATGTTTCGAGTTCCTTTCAACATTTTGGAAATCCCGCTGAAACTTTGGACATTCTCGCGAAGGGTTCCCCATCCCCGACAAGATTGGTACCCTTTCACGTCCAAATCTCTCAAACTCCGGGAGAGATTCTCAAAACCAAAGTTGACATGTTTCGAGTTCCTTTCAACATTTTGGAAATCCCGCTGAAACTTTGGACATTCTCGCGAAGGGTTCCCGATCCCCGCGACAAGATTGGTACCCTTTCACGTCCAAATCTCTCAAACTCCGGGAGAGATTCTCAAAACCAAGGTTGACATGTTTTGAGTTCCTTTCAACAGTTTGGAAATCCCGCTGAAACTTTGGACATTGTCGCGAAGGGTTCCCAATCCCCGACAAGACTGGTACCCTTTCACGTCCAAATCTCTCAAACTCCGGGAGAGATTCTCAAAACCAAGGTTGACATGTTTCGAGTTCCTTTCAACATTTTGGAAATCCCGCTGAAACTTTGGACATTCTCGCGAAGGGGTCCCGATCCCCGACAAGATTGGTACCCTTTCACGTCCAAATCTCTCAAACTCCGGGGGAGATTCTCAAAACCAAGGTTGACATGTTTCGAGTTCCTTTCAACATTTTGGAAATCCCGCTGAAACTTTGGACATTCTCGAGAAGGGTTCCCAATCCCCGACAAGATTGGTACCCTTTCACGTCCAAATCTCTCAAACTCCGGGAGAGATTCTCAAAACCAAGGTTGACATGTTTCGAGTTCCTTTCAACATTTTGGAAATCCCGCTGAAACTTTGGACATTCTCACGAAGGGTTCCCAATCCCTGACAAGACTGGTACCCTTTCACGTCCAAATCTCTCAAACTCCGGGAGAGATTCTCAAAACCAAGGTTGACATGTTTCGAGTTCCTTTCAACATTTTGGAAATCCCGCTGAAACTTTGGACATTCTCGCGAAGGGTTCCCCATCCCCGACAAGACTGGTACCCTTTCACGTCCAAATCTCTCAAACTCCGGGAGAGATTCTCAAAACCAAGGTTGACATTTTTCGAGTTCCTCTCAACATTTTGGAAATCCCGCTGAAACTTTGGACATTCTCGCGAAGGGTTCCCAATCCCCGACAAGATTGGTACCCTTTCACGTCCAAATCTCTCAAACTCCGGGAGAGATTCTCAAAACCAAGGTTGACATGTTTCGAGTTCCTTTCAACATTTTGGAAATCCCGCTGAAACTTTGGACATTGTCGCGAAGGGTTCCCAATCTTCAACAAGATTGGAACCCTTTCACGTCCAAATCTCTCAAACTCCGGGAGAGATTCTCAAAACCAAGGTTGACATGTTTCCAGTTCCTTTCAACATTTTGGAAATTCCGCTGAAACCTTGGACATTCTCGCGAAGGGTTCCCAATCCCCGACAAGACTGGTACCCTTTCACGTCCAAATCTCTCAAACTCCGGGAGAGATTCTCAAAACCAAGGTTGACATGTTTCGAGTTCCTTTCAACATTTTGGAAATCCCGCTGAAACTTTGGACATTCTGGCGAAGGGTTCCCCATCCCCGACAAGACTGGTACCCTTTCACGTCCAAATCTCTCAAACTCCGGGAGAGATTCTCAAAACCAAGGTTGACATGTTTCGAGTTCCTCTCAACATTTTGGAAATCCCGCTGAAACTTTGGACATTCTCGCGAAGGGTTCCCAATCCCCGACAAGATTGGTACCCTTTCACGTCCAAATCTCTCAAACTCCGGGAGAGATTCTCAAAACCAAGGTTGACATGTTTCGAGTTCCTTTCAACATTTTGGAAATCCCGCTGAAACTTTGGACATTCTCGCGAAGGGTTCCCAATCTTCAACAAGATTGGAACCCTTTCACGTCCAAATCTCTCAAACTCCGGGAGAGATTCTCAAAACCAAGGTTGACATGTTTCGAGTTCCTTTACACATTTTGGAAATCCCGCTGAAACTTTGGACATTCTGGCGAAGGGTTCCCAATCCCCGACAAGACTGGTACCCTTTCACGTCCAAATCTCTCAAACTCCGGGAGAGATTCTCAAAACCAAGGTTGACATGTTTCGAGTTCCTTTCAACATTTTGGAAATCCCGCTGAAACTTTGGACATTCTGGCGAAGGGTTCCCCATCCCCGACAAGACTGGTACCCTTTCACGTCCAAATCTCTCAAACTCCGGGAGAGATTCTCAAAACCAAGGTTGACATGTTTCGAGTTCCTCTCAACATTTTGGAAATCCCGCTGAAACTTTGGACATTCTCGCGAAGGGTTCCCAATCCCCGACAAGATTGGTACCCTTTCACGTCCAAATCTCTCAAACTCCGGGAGAGATTCTCAAAACCAAGGTTGACATGTTTCGAGTTCCTTTCAACATTTTGGAAATCCCGCTGAAACTTTGGACATTCTCGCGAAGGGTTCCCAAACGTCAACAAGATTGGAACCCTTTCACGTCCAAATCTCTCAAACTCCGGGAGAGATTCTCAAAACCAAGGTTGACATTGTTCGAGTTCCTTTCAACATTTTGGAAATTCCGCTGAAACTTTGGACATTCTCGCGAAGGGTTCCCAATCCCCGACAAGACTGGTACCCTTTCACGTCCAAATCTCTCAAACTCCGGGAGAGATTCTCAAAACCAAGGTTGACATGTTTCAAGTTCCTTTCAACATTTTGGAAATCCCGCTGAAACTTTGGACATTCTCGCGAAGGGTTCCCAATCCCCGACAAGACTGGTACGCTTTCACGTCCAAATCTCTCAAACTCCGGGAGAGATTCTCAAAACCAAGGTTGACATTGTTCGAGTTCCTTTCAACATTTTGGAAATTCCGCTGAAACTTTGGACATTCTCGCGAAGGGTTCCCAATCCCCGACAAGATTGGTATCCTTTCACGTCCAAATCTCTCAAACTCCGGGAGAGATTCTCAAAACCAAGGTTGACATGGTTCGAGTTCCTTTCAACATTTTGGAAATCCCGCTGAAACTTTGGACATTCTGGCGAAGGGTTCCCAATCCCCGACAAGACTGGTACCCTTTCACGTCCAAATCTCTCAAACTCCGGGAGAGATTCTCAAAACCAAGGTTGACGTGTTTCGAGTTCCTTTCAACATTTTGGAAATCCCGCTGAAACTTTGGACATTCTCGCGAAGGGTTCCCCATCCACGACAAGACTGGTACCCTTTCACGTCCAAATCTCTCAAACTCCGGGAGAGATTCTCAAAACCGAGGTTGACATGTTTCGAGTTCCTTTCAACATTTTGGAAATCCCGCTGAAACTTTGGACATTCTCACGAAGGGTTCCCGATCCCCGACAAGATTGGTACCCTTTCACGTCCAAATCTCTCAAACTCCGGGAGAGATTCTCAAAACCAAGGTTGACGTGTTTCGAGTTCCTTTCAACATTTTGGAAATCCCGCTGAAACTTTGGACATTCTCGCGAAGGGTTCCCAATCCCCGACAAGATTGGTACCCTTTCACGTCCAAATCTCTCAAACTCCGGGAGAGATTCTCAAAACCAAGGTTGACATGTTTCGAGTTCCTTTCAACATTTTGGAAATCCCGCTGAAACTTTGGACATTCTCGCGAAGGGTTCCCCATCCCCGACAAGACTGGTACCCTTTCACGTCCAAATCTCTCAAACTCCGGGAGAGATTCTCAAAACCAAGGTTGACATGTTTCGAGTTCCTCTCAACATTTTGGAAATCCCGCTGAAACTTTGGACATTCTCGCGAAGGGTTCCCAATCCCCGACAAGATTGGTACCCTTTCACGTCCAAATCTCTCAAACTCCGGGAGAGATTCTCAAAACCAAGGTTGACATGTTTCGAGTTCCTTTCAACATTTTGGAAATCCCGCTGAAACTTTGGACATTCTCGCGAAGGGTTCCCAATCTTCAACAAGATTGGAACCCTTTCACGTCCAAATCTCTCAAACTCCGGGAGAGATTCTCAAAACCAAGGTTGACATGTTTCGAGTTCCTTTCAACATTTTGGAAATCCCGCTGAAACTTTGGACATTCTCGCGAAGGGTTCCCGATCCCCGACAAGATTGGTACCCTTTCACGTCCAAATCTCTCAAACTCCGGGAGAGATTCTCAAAACCAAGGTTGACATGTTTCGAGTTCCTTTCAACATTTTGGAAATTCCGCTGAAACTTTGGACATTCTCGCGAAGGGTTCCCAATCCCCGACAAGACTGGTACCCTTTCACGTCCAAATCTCTCAAACTCCAGGAGAGATTCTCAAAACCAAGGTTGACATGGTTCGAGTTCCTTTCAACATTTTGGAAATCCCGCTGAAAATTTGGACATTTTCGCGAAGGGGTCCCGATCCCCGACAAGATTGGTACCCTTTCACGTCCAAATCTCTCAAACTCCGGGAGAGATTCTCAAAACCAAGGTTGACATGTTTCGAGTTCCTTTCAACATTTTGGAAATCCCGCTGAAACTTTGGACATTCTCGCGAAGGGTTCCCCATCCCCGACAAGATTGGTACCCTTTCACGTCCAAATCTCTCAAACTCCGGGAGAGATTCTCAAAACCAAGGTTGACATGTTTCGAGTTCCTTTCAACATTTTGGAAATCCCGCTGAAACTTTGGACATTCTCGCGAAGGGTTCCCGATCCCCGCGACAAGATTGGTACCCTTTCACGTCCAAATCTCTCAAACTCCGGGAGAGATTCTCAAAACCAAGGTTGACATGTTTTGAGTTCCTTTCAACATTTTGGAAATCCCGCTGAAACTTTGGACATTGTCGCGAAGGGTTCCCAATCCCCGACAAGACTGGTACCCTTTCACGTCCAAATCTCTCAAACTCCGGGAGAGATTCTCAAAACCAAGGTTGACATGTTTCGAGTTCCTTTCAACATTTTGGAAATCCCGCTGAAACTTTGGACATTCTCGCGAAGGGGTCCCGATCCCCGACAAGATTGGTACCCTTTCACGTCCAAATCTCTCAAACTCCGGGGGAGATTCTCAAAACCAAGGTTGACATGTTTCGAGTTCCTTTCAACATTTTGGAAATCCCGCTGAAACTTTGGACATTCTCGAGAAGGGTTCCCAATCCCCGACAAGATTGGTACCCTTTCACGTCCAAATCTCTCAAACTCCGGGAGAGATTCTCAAAACCAAGGTTGACATGTTTCGAGTTCCTTTCAACATTTTGGAAATCCCGCTGAAACTTTGGACATTCTCACGAAGGGTTCCCAATCCCCGACAAGATTGGTACCCTTTCACGTCCAAATCTCTCAAACTCCGGGAGAGATTCTCAAAACCAAGGTTGACATTGTTCGAGTTCCTTTCAACATTTTGGAAATTCCGCTGAAACTTTGGACATTCTCGCGAAGGGTTCCCAATCCCCGACAAGATTGGTACCCTTTCACGTCCAAATCTCTCAAACTCGGGGAGAGATTCTCAAAACCAAGGTTGACATGTTTCGAGTTCCTTTCAACATTTTGGAAATCCCGCTGAAACTTTGGACATTCTGGCGAAGGGTTCCCAATCCCTGACAAGACTGGTACCCTTTCACGTCCAAATCTCTCAAACTCCGGGAGAGATTCTCAAAACCAAGGTTGACATGTTTCGAGTTCCTTTCAACATTTTGGAAATCCCGCTGAAACTTTGGACATTCTCGCGAAGGGTTCCCCATCCCCGACAAGACTGGTACCCTTTCACGTCCAAATCTCTCAAACTCCGGGAGAGATTCTCAAAACCAAGGTTGACATTTTTCGAGTTCCTCTCAACATTTTGGAAATCCCGCTGAAACTTTGGACATTCTCGCGAAGGGTTCCCAATCCCCGACAAGATTGGTACCCTTTCACGTCCAAATCTCTCAAACTCCGGGAGAGATTCTCAAAACCAAGGTTGACATGTTTCGAGTTCCTTTCAACATTTTGGAAATCCCGCTGAAACTTTGGACATTGTCGCGAAGGGTTCCCAATCTTCAAAAGATTGGAACCCTTTCATGTCCAAATCTCTCAAACTCCGGGAGAGATTCTCAAAACCAAGGTTGACATATTTCGAGTTCCTTTCAACATTTTGGAAATCCCGCTGAAACTTTGGACATTCTCGCGAAGGGTTCCCGATCCCCGACAAGATTGGTACCCTTTCACGTCCAAATCTCTCAAACTCCGGGAGAGATTCTCAAAACCAAGGTTGACATGTTTCCAGTTCCTTTCAACATTTTGGAAATTCCGCTGAAACTTTGGACATTCTCGCGAAGGGTTCCCAATCCCCGACAAGATTGGTACCCTTTCACGTACAAATCTCTCAAACTCCGGGAGAGATTCTCAAAACCAAGGTTGACATGTTTCGAGTTCCTTTCAACATTTTGGAAATCCCGCTGAAACTTTGGACATTGTCGCGAAGGGTTCCCAATCTTCAACAAGATTGGAACCCTTTCACGTCCAAATCTCTCAAACTCCGGGAGAGATTCTCAAAACCAAGGTTGACATGTTTCGAGTTCCTTTCAACATTTTGGAAATCCCGCTGAAACTTTGGACATTCTCGCGAAGGGTTCCCGATCCCCGACAAGATTGGTACCCTTTCACGTCCAAATCTCTCAAACTCCGGGAGAGATTCTCAAAACCAAGGTTGACATGTTTCCAGTTCCTTTCAACATTTTGGAAATTCCGCTGAAACTTTGGACATTCTCGCGAAGGGTTCCCAATCCCCGACAAGACTGGTACCCTTTCACGTCCAAATCTCTCAAACTCCGGGAGAGATTCTCAAAACCAAGGTTGACATGTTTCGAGTTCCTTTCAACATTTTGGAAATCCCGCTGAAACTTTGGACATTCTGGCGAAGGGTTCCCCATCCCCGACAAGACTGGTACCCTTTCATGTCCAAATCTCTCAAACTCCGGGAGAGATTCTCAAAACCAAGGTTGACATGTTTCGAGTTCCTCTCAACATTTTGGAAATCCCGCTGAAACTTTGGACATTCTCGCGAAGGGTTCCCAATCCCCGACAAGATTGGTACCCTTTCACGTCCAAATCTCTCAAACTCCGGGAGAGATTCTCAAAACCAAGGTTGACATGTTTCGAGTTCCTTTCAACATTTTGGAAATCCCGCTGAAACTTTGGACATTCTCGCGAAGGGTTCCCAATCTTCAACAAGATTGGAACCCTTTCACTTCCAAATCTCTCAAACTCCGGGAGAGATTCTCAAAACCAAGGTTGACATGTTTCGAGTTCCTTTCAACATTTTGGAAATCCCGCTGAAACTTTGGACATTCTGGCGAAGGGTTCCCAATCCCCGACAAGACTGGTACCCTTTCACGTCCAAATCTCTCAAACTCCGGGAGAGATTCTCAAAACCAAGGTTGACATGTTTCGAGTTCCTTTCAACATTTTGGAAATCCCGCTGAAACTTTGGACATTCTCGCGAAGGGTTCCCCATCCCCGACAAGACTGGTACCCTTTCACGTCCAAATCTCTCAAACTCCGGGAGAGATTCTCAAAACCAAGGTTGACATGTTTCGAGTTCCTCTCAACATTTTGGAAATCCCGCTGAAACTTTGGACATTCTCGCGAAGGGTTCCCAATCCCCGACAAGATTGGTACCCTTTCACGTCCAAATCTCTCAAACTCCGGGAGAGATTCTCAAAACCAAGGTTGACATGTTTCGAGTTCCTTTCAACATTTTGGAAATCCCGCTGAAACTTTGGACATTCTCGCGAAGGGTTCCCAAACTTCAACAAGATTGGAACCCTTTCACGTCCAAATCTCTCAAACTCCGGGAGAGATTCTCAAAACCAAGGTTGACATGTTTCGAGTTCCTTTCAACATTTTGGAAATCCCGCTGAAACTTTCGACATTCTCGCGAAGGGTTCCCGATCCCCGACAAGATTGGTACCCTTTCACGTCCAAATCTCTCAAACTCCGGGAGAGATTCTCAAAACCAAGGTTGACATTGTTCGAGTTCCTTTCAACATTTTGGAAATCCCGCTGAAACTTTGGACATTCTCGCGAAGGGTTCCCAATCCCCGACAAGACTGGTACCCTTTCACGTCCAAATCTCTCAAACTCCGGGGGAGATTCTCAAAACCAAGGTTGACATGTTTCAAGTTCCTTTCAACATTTTGGAAATCCCGCTGAAACTTTGGACATTCTCGCGAAGGGTTCCTAATCCCCGACTAGATTGGTACCCTTTCACGTCCAAATCTCTCAAACTCCGGGAGAGATTCTCAAAACCAAGGTTGACATTGTTCGAGTTCCTTTCAACATTTTGGAAATTCCGCTGAAACTTTGGACATTCTCGCGAAGGGTTCCCAATCCCCGACAAGATTGGTATCCTTTCACGTCCAAATCTCTCAAACTCCGGGAGAGATTCTCAAAACCAAGGTTGACGTGTTTCGAGTTCCTTTCAACATTTTGGAAATCCCGCTGAAACTTTGGACATTCTCACGAAGGGTTCCCCATCCACGACAAGACTGGTACCCTTTCACGTCCAAATCTCTCAAACTCCGGGAGAGATTCTCAAAACCGAGGTTGACATGTTTCGAGTTCCTTTCAACATTTTGGAAATCCCGCTGAAACTTTGGACATTCTCACGAAGGGTTCCCGATCCCCGACAAGATTGGTACCCTTTCACGTCCAAATCTCTCAAACTCCGGGAGAGATTCTCAAAACCAAGTTTGACGTGTTTCGAGTTCCTTTCAACATTTTGGAAATCCCGCTGAAACTTTGGACATTCTCGCGAAGGGTTCCCAATCCCCGACAAGATTGGTACCCTTTCACGTCCAAATCTCTCAAACTCCGGGAGAGATTCTCAAAACCAAGGTTGACATGTTTCGAGTTCCTTTCAACATTTTGGAAATCCCGCTGAAACTTTGGAAATTCTGGCGAAGGGTTCCCAATCCCCGACAAGACTGGTACCCTTTCACGTCCAAATCTCTCAAACTCCGGGAGAGATTCTCAAAACCAAGGTTGACATGTTTCGAGTTCCTTTCAACATTTTGGAAATCCCGCTGAAACTTTGGACATTCTCGCGAAGGGTTCCCCATCCCCGACAAGACTGGTACCCTTTCACGTCCAAATCTCTCAAACTCCGGGAGAGATTCTCAAAACCAAGGTTGACATGTTTCGAGTTCCTCTCAACATTTTGGAAATCCCGCTGAAACTTTGGACATTCTCGCGAAGGGTTCCCAATCCCCGACAAGATTGGTACCCTTTCACGTCCAAATCTCTCAAACTCCGGGAGAGATTCTCAAAACCAAGGTTGACATGTTTCGAGTTCCTTTCAACATTTTGGAAATCCCGCTGAAACTTTGGACATTCTCGCGAAGGGTTCCCAATCTTCAACAAGATTGGAAGCCTTTCACGTCCAAATCTCTCAAACTCCGGGAGAGATTCTCAAAACCAAGGTTGACATGTTTCGAGTTCCTTTCAACATTTTGGAAATCCCGCTGAAACTTTGGACATTCTCGCGAAGGGTTCCCGATCCCCGACAAGATTGGTACCCTTTCACGTCCAAATCTCTCAAACTCCGTGAGAGATTCTCAAAACCAAGGTTGACATTGTTCGAGTTCCTTTCAACATTTTGGAAATCCCGCTGAAACTTTGGACATTCTCGCGAAGGGTTCCCCATCTCCGACAAGACTGGTACCCTTTCACGTCCAAATCTCTCAAACTCCGGGGGAGATTCTCAAAACCAAGGTTGACATGTTTCGAGTTCCTTTCAACAGTTTGGAAATCCCGCTGAAACTTTGGACATTCTGGCGAAGGGTTCCCAGTCCCAGACAAGATTGGTACCCTTTCACGTCCAAATCTCTCAAACTCCGGGAGAGATTCTCAAAACCAAGGTTGACATGTTTCGAGTTCCTTTCAACATTTTGGAAATCCCGCTGAAACTTTGGACATTCTCGCGAAGGGTTCCTAATCCCCGACTAGATTGGTACCCTTTCACATCCAAATCTCTCAAACTCCGGGGGAGATTCTCAAAACCAAGGTTGACATGTTTCGAGTTCCTTTCAACAGTTTGGAAATCCCGCTGAAACTTTGGACATTCTCGCGAAGGGTTCCCGATCCCCGACAAGATTGGTACCCTTTCACGTCCAAATCTCTCAAACTCCGGGAGAGATTCTCAAAAGCAAGGTTGACATGTTTCGAGTTCCTTTCAACATTTTGGAAATCCCGATGAAACTTTGGACATTCTCGCGAAGGGTTCCCAATCCCCGACAAGATTGGTACCCTTTCACGTCCAAATCTCTCAAACTCCGGGAGAGATTCTCAAAACCAAGGTTGACATGTTTCGAGTTCCTTTCAACATTTTGGAAATCCCGCTGAAACTTTGGACATTCTCGCGAAGGGTTCCCAATCCCCGACAAGATTGGTACCCTTTCACGTCCAAATCTCTCAAACTCCGGGAGAGATTCTCAAAACCAAGGTTGACATTGTTCGAGTTCCTTTCAACATTTTGGAAATTCTGCTGAAACTTTGGACATTCTCGCGAAGGGTTCCCAATCCCCGACAAGATTGGTATCCTTTCACGTCCAAATCTCTCAAACTCCGGGAGAGATTCTCAAAACCAAGATTGACATGGTTCGAGTTCCTTTCAACATTTTGGAAATCCCGCTGAAACTTTGGACATTCTGGCGAAGGGTTCCCAATCCCCGACAAGACTGGTACCCTTTCACGTCCAAATCTCTCAAACTCCGGGAGAGATTCTCAAAACCAAGGTTGACGTGTTTCGAGTTCCTTTCAACATTTTGGAAATCCCGCTGAAACTTTGGACATTCTCGCGAAGGGTTCCCCATCCACGACAAGACTGGTACCCTTTCACGTCCAAATCTCTCAAACTCCGGGAGAGATTCTCAAAACCGAGGTTGACATGTTTCGAGTTCCTTTCAACATTTTGGAAATCCCGCTGAAACTTTGGACATTCTCACGAAGGGTTCCCGATCCCCGACAAGATTGGTACCCTTTCACGTCCAAATCTCTCACACTCCGGGAGAGATTCTCAAAACCAAGGTTGACGTGTTTCGAGTTCCTTTCAACATTTTGGAAATCCCTCTGAAACTTTGGACATTCTCGCGAAGGGTTCTTGATCCCCGACAAGATTGGTACCCTTTAACGTCCAAATCTCTCAAACTCCGGGAGAGATTCTCAAAACCAAGGTTGACATGTTTCGGGTTCATTTCAACATTTTGGAAATCCCGCTGAAACTTTGGACATTCTCGCGAAGGGTTCCCAATCCCCGACAAGATTGGTACCCTTTCACGTCCAAATCTCTCAAACTCCGGGAGAGATTCTCAAAACCAAGGTTGACATGGTTCGAGTTCCTTTCAACATTTTGGAAATCCCGCTGAAACTTTGGACATTCTCGCGAAGGGTTCCCGATCCCCGACAAGATTGGTACCCTTTCACGTCCAAATCTCTCAAACTCCGGGAGAGATTCTCAAAACCAAGGTTGACATTGTTCGAGTTCCTTTCAACATTTTGGAAATTCCGCTGAAACTTTGGACATTCTCGCGAAGGGTTCCCAATCCCCGACAAGACTGGTACCCTTTCACGTCCAAATCTCTCAAACTCCGGGAGAGATTCTCAAAACCAAGGTTGACATGTTTCGAGTTCCTTTCAACATTTTGGAAATCCCGCTGAAACTTTGGACATTCTCGCGAAGGGTTCCTAATCCCCGACTAGATTGGTACCCTTTCACGTCCAAATCTCTCAAACTCCGGGAGAGATTCTCAAAACCAAGGTTGACATTGTTCGAGTTCCTTTCAACATTTTGGAAATTCCGCTGAAACTTTGGACATTCTCGCGAAGGGTTCCCAATCCCCGACAAGATTGGTATCCTTTCACGTCCAAATCTCTCAAACTCCGGGAGAGATTCTCAAAACCAAGGTTGACATGGTTCGAGTTCCTTTCAACATTTTGGAAATCCCGCTGAAACTTGGACATTCTGGCGAAGGGTTCCCAATCCCTGACAAGACTGGTACCCTTTCACGTCCAAATCTCTCAAACTCCGGGAGAGATTCTCAAAACCAAGGTTGACGTGTTTCGAGTTCCTTTCAACATTTTGGAAATCCCGCTGAAACTTTGGACATTCTCGCGAAGGGTTCCCCATCCACGACAAGACTGGTACCCTTTCACGTCCAAATCTCTCAAACTCCGGGAGAGATTCTCAAAACCGAGGTTGACATGTTTCGAGTTCCTTTCAACATTTTGGAAATCCCGCTGAAACTTTGGACATTCTCACGAAGGGTTCCCAATCCCCGACAAGATTGGTACCCTTTCACGTCCAAATCTCTCACACTCTGGGAGAGATTCTCAAAACCAAGGTTGACGTGTTTCGAGTTCCTTTCAACATTTTGGAAATTCCGCTGAAACTTTGGACATTCTCGCGAAGGGTTCCCGATCCCCGACAAGATTGGTACCCTTTCACGTCCAAATCTCTCAAACTCCGGGAGAGATTCTCAAAACCAAGGTTGACATGTTTCGAGTTCCTTTCAACATTTTGGAAATCCCGCTGAAACTTCGGACATTCTCGCGAAGGGTTCCCAATCCCCGACAAGACTGGTACCCTTTCACGTCCAAATCTCTCAAACTCCGGGAGAGATTCTCAAAACCAAGGTTGACATGTTTCGAGTTCCTTTCAACATTTTGGAAATCCCGCTGAAACTTTGGACATTCTCGCGAAGGGTTCCCCATCCCCGACAAGACTGGTACCCTTTCACGTCCAAATCTCTCAAACTCCGGGAGAGATTCTCAAAACCAAGGTTGACATGTTTCGAGTTCCTCTCAACATTTTGGAAATCCCGCTGAAACTTTGGACATTCTCGCGAAGGGTTCCCAATCCCCGACAAGATTGGTACCCTTTCACGTCCAAATCTCTCAAACTCCGGGAGAGATTCTCAAAACCAAGGTTGACATGTTTCGAGTTCCTTTCAACATTTTGGAAATCCCGCTGAAACTTTGGACATTCTCGCGAAGGGTTCCCCATCCACGACAAGACTGGTACCCTTTCACGTCCAAATCTCTCAAACTCCGGGAGAGATTCTCAAAACCGAGGTTGACATGTTTCGAGTTCCTTTCAACATTTTGGAAATCCCGCTGAAACTTTGGACATTCTCACGAAGGGTTCCCAATCCCCGACAAGATTGGTACCCTTTCACGTCCAAATCTCTCACACTCTGGGAGAGATTCTCAAAACCAAGGTTGACGTGTTTCGAGTTCCTTTCAACATTTTGGAAATCCCGCTGAAACTTTGGACATTCTCGCGAAGGGTTCCCGATCCCCGACAAGATTGGTACCCTTTCACGTCCAAATCTCTCAAACTCCGGGAGAGATTCTCAAAACCAAGGTTGACATGTTTCGAGTTCATTTCAACATTTTGGAAATCCCGCTGAAACTTTGGACATTCTCGCGAAGGGTTCCCAATCCCCGACAAGACTGGTACCCTTTCACGTCCAAATCTCTCAAACTCCGGGAGAGATTCTCAAAACCAAGGTTGACATGTTTCGAGTTCCTTTCAACATTTTGGAAATCCCGCTGAAACTTTGGACATTCTCGCGAAGGGTTCCCCATCCCCGACAAGACTGGTACCCTTTCACGTCCAAATCTCTCAAACTCCGGGAGAGATTCTCAAAACCAAGGTTGACATGTTTCGAGTTCCTCTCAACATTTTGGAAATCCCAATGAAACTTTGGACATTCTCGCGAAGGGTTCCCAATCCCCGACAAGATTGGTACCCTTTCACGTCCAAATCTCTCAAACTCCGTGAGAGATTCTCAAAACCAAGGTTGACATGTTTCGAGTTCCTTTCAACATTTTGGAAATTCCGCTGAAACTTTGGACATTCTCGCGAAGGGTTCCCAATCCCCGACAAGACTGGTACCCTTTCACGTCCAAATCTCTCAAACTCCGGGAGAGATTCTCAAAACCAAGGTTGACATGTTTCGAGTTCCTTTCAACATTTTGGAAATCCCGCTGAAACTTTGGACATTCTGGCGAAGGGTTCCCAGTCCCAGACAAGATTGGTACCCTTTCACGTCCAAATCTCTCAAACTCCGGGAGAGATTCTCAAAACCAAGGTTGACATGTTTCGAGTTCCTTTCAACATTTTGGAAATCCCGCTGAAACTTTGGACATTCTCGCGAAGGGTTCCTAATCCCCGACTAGATTGGTACCCTTTCACGTCCAAATCTCTCAAAGTCCGGGGGAGATTCTCAAAACCAAGGTTGACATGTTTCGAGTTCATTTCAACATTTTGGAAATCCCGCTGAAACTTTGGACATTCTGGCGAAGGGTTCCCAATCCCCGACAAGATTGGTACCCTTTCACGTCCAAATCTCTCAAACTCCGGGAGAGATTCTCAAAACCAAGGTTGACATGTTTCGAGTTCCTTTCAACATTTTGGAAATCCCGCTGAAACTTTGGACATTCTCGCGAAGGGTTCCCCATCCCCGACAAGACTGGTACCCTTTCACGTCCAAATCTCTCAAACTCCGGGAGAGATTCTCAAAACCAAGGTTGACATGTTTCGAGTTCCTCTCAACATTTTGGAAATCCCGCTGAAACTTTGGACATTCTCGCGAAGGGTTCCCAATCCCCGACAAGATTGGTACCCTTTCACGTCCAAATCTCTCAAACTCCGGGAGAGATTCTCAAAACCAAGGTTGACATGTTTCGAGTTCCTTTCAACATTTTGGAAATCCCGCTGAAACTTTGGACATTCTCGCGAAGGGTTCCCAATCCCCGACAAGATTGGTACCCTTTCACGTCCAAATCTCTCAAACTCCGGGAGAGATTCTCAAAACCAAGGTTGACATTGTTCGAGTTCCTTTCAACATTTTGGAAATTCCGCTGAAACTTTGGACATTCTCGCGAAGGGTTCCCAATCCCCGACAAGATTGGTATCCTTTCACGTCCAAATCTCTCAAACTCCGGGAGAGATTCTCAAAACCAAGGTTGACATGGTTCGAGTTCCTTTCAACATTTTGGAAATCCCGCTGAAACTTTGGACATTCTGGCGAAGGGTTCCCAATCCCCGACAAGATTGGTACCCTTTCACGTCCAAATCTCTCAAACTCCGGGAGAGATTCTCAAAACCGAGGTTGACGTGTTTCGAGTTCCTTTCAACATTTTGGAAATCCCGCTGAAACTTTGGACATTCTCGCGAAGGGTTCCCCATCCACGACAAGACTGGTACCCTTTCACGTCCAAATCTCTCAAACTCCGGGAGAGATTCTCAAAACCGAGGTTGACATGTTTCGAGTTCCTTTCAACATTTTGGAAATCCCGCTGAAACTTTGGACATTCTCACGAAGGGTTCCCGATCCCCGACAAGATTGGTACCCTTTCACGTCCAAATCTCTCACACTCCGGGAGAGATTCTCAAAACCAAGGTTGACGTGTTTCGAGTTCCTTTCAACATTTTGGAAATCCCTCTGAAACTTTGGACATTCTCGCGAAGGGTTCTTGATCCCCGACAAGATTGGTACCCTTTCACGTCCAAATCTCTCAAACTCCGGGAGAGATTCTCAAAACCAAGGTTGACATGTTTCGAGTTCATTTCAACATTTTGGAAATCCCGCTGAAACTTTGGACATTCTCGCGAAGGGTTCCCAATCCCCGACAAGATTGGTACCCTTTCACGTCCAAATCTCTCAAACTCCGGGAGAGATTCTCAAAACCAAGGTTGACATGTTTCGAGTTCCTTTCAACATTTTGGAAATTCCGCTGAAACTTTGGACATTCTCACGAAGGGTTCCCAATCCCCGACAAGATTGGTACCCTTTCACGTCCAAATCTCTCAAACTCCAGGAGAGATTCTCAAAACCAAGGTTGACATGGTTCGAGTTCCTTTCAACATTTTGGAAATCCCGCTGAAACTTTGGACATTCTGGCGAAGGGTTCCCAATCCCCGACAAGACTGGTACCCTTTCACGTCCAAATCTCTCAAACTCCGGGAGAGATTCTCAAAACCAAGGTTGACGTGTTTCGAGTTCCTTTCAACATTTTGGAAATCCCGCTGAAACTTTGGACATTCTCGCGAAGGGTTCCCCATCCCCGACAAGACTGGTACCCTTTCACGTCCAAATCTCTCAAAGTCCGGGAGAGATTCTCAAAACCGAGGTTGACATGTTTCGAGTTCCTTTCAACATTTTGGAAATCCCGCTGAAACTTTGGACATTCTCACGAAGGGTTCCCGATCCCCGACAAGATTGGTACCCTTTCACGTCCAAATCTCTCACACTCCGGGAGAGATTCTCAAAACCAAGGTTGACGTGTTTCGAGTTCCTTTCAACATTTTGGAAATCCCGCTGAAACTTTGGACATTCTGGCGAAGGGTTCCCAATCCCCGACAAGACTGGTACCCTTTCACGTCCAAATCTCTCAAACTCCGGGAGAGATTCTCAAAACCAAGGTTGACGTGTTTCGAGTTCCTTTCAACATTTTGGAAATCCCGCTGAAACTTTGGACATTCTCACGAAGGGTTCCCAATCCCCGACAAGACTGGTACCCTTTCACGTCCAAATCTCTCACACTCCGGGAGAGATTCTCAAAACCAAGGTTGACATGTTTCGAGTTCCTTTCAACATTTTGGAAATCCCGCTGAAACTTTGGACATTCTCGCGAAGGGTTCCCGATCCCCGACAAGATTGGTACCCTTTCACGTCCAAATCTCTCAAACTCCGGGAGAGATTCTCAAAACCAAGGTTGACATGTTTCGAGTTCCTTTACACATTTTGGAAATCCCGCTGAAACTTTGGACATTCTCGCGAAGGGTTCCCGATCCCCGACAAGATTGGTACCCTTTCACGTCCAAATCTCTCAAACTCCGGGAGAGATTCTCAAAACCAAGGTTGACATGTTTCGAGTTCCTTTCAACATTTTGGAAATCCCGCTGAAACTTTGGACATTCTCGCGAAGGGTTCCCGATCCCCAACAAGATTGGTACCCTTTCACGTCCAAATCTCTCAAACTCCGGGAGAGATTCTCAAAACCAAGGTTGACATGTTTCGAGTTCCTTTCAACATTTTGGAAATCCCGCTGAAACTTTGGACATTCTCGCGAAGGGTTCCCGATCCCCGCGACAAGATTGGTACCCTTTCACGTCCAAATCTCTCAAACTCCGGGAGAGATTCTCAAAACCAAGGTTGACATGTTCCGAGTTCCTTTCAACATTTTGGAAATCCCGCTGAAACTTTGGACATTCTCGCGAAGGGTTCCCAATCCCCGACAAGACTGGTACCCTTTCACGTCCAAATATCTCAAACTCCGGGAGAGATTCTCAAAACCAAGGTTGACGTGTTTCGAGTTCCTTTCAACATTTTGGAAATCCCGCTGAAACTTTGGACATTCTCGTGAAGGGTTCCCCATCCCCGACAAGACTGGTACCCTTTCACGTCCAAATCTCTCAAAGTCCGGGAGAGATTCTCAAAACCGAGGTTGACATGTTTCGAGTTCCTTTCAACATTTTGGAAATCCCGCTGAAACTTTGGACATTCTCACGAAGGGTTCCCGATCCCCGACAAGATTGGTACCCTTTCACGTCCAAATCTCTCACACTCCGGGAGAGATTCTCAAAACCAAGGTTGACGTGTTTCGAGTTCCTTTCAACATTTTGGAAATCCCGCTGAAACTTTGGACATTCTCGCGAAGGGGTCCCGATCCCCGCGACAAGATTGGTACCCTTTCACGTCCAAATCTCTCAAACTCCGGGAGAGATTCTCAAAACCAAGGTTGACATGTTTCGAGTTCCTTTCAACATTTTGGAAATCCCGCTGAAACTTTGGACATTCTCGCGAAGGGTTCCCCATCCCCGACAAGATTGGTACCCTTTCACGTCCAAATCTCTCAAACTCCGGGAGAGATTCTCAAAACCAAGGTTGACATGTTTCGAGTTCCTTTCAACATTTTGGAAATCCCGCTGAAACTTTGGACATTCTCGCGAAGGGTTCCCAATCCCCGACAAGACTGGTACCCTTTCACGTCCAAATCTCTCAAACTCCGGGAGAGATTCTCAAAACCAAGGTTGACATGTTTCGAGTTCCTTTCAACATTTTGGAAATCCCGCTGAAACTTTGGACATTCTGGCGAAGGGTTCCCAGTCCCA
>NW_028117151.1:0-40757 GCF_964273445.1 Streptopelia decaocto
CATTGAAACTTTTCAAATCCCTCTCAAAATTGTTGAAATTCTCTTGAAGCTTTTAAAATTCTCTCTAGAATTTTCAAAATCCACTTCAACATGTTTACAATTTCACGTCAAAAAATGGCTAAAATTCCAGTTGAAATTTTTTCAAAGTCCCTTAAAAATTTTCCAATTTTTGTCCCAATTCTTCCCATTCCCATTGAAAATTTTCAAATCCCTCTCAAAATTGTTGAAATTATCTTGAAGCTTTTAAAATTCTCTCTAGAATTTTCAAAATCCGTGGCCAAATGTTTACAATTTCACGTCAAAAAATGGCTAAAATTCCAGTTGAAATTTTTTCAAAGTCCCTTAAAAATTTTCCAATTTTTGTCCCAATTCTTCCCATTCCCATTGAAACTTTTCAAATCCCTCTCAAAATTGTTGGAATTCTCTTGAAGCTTTTAAAATTCTCTCTAGAATTTTCAAAATCCATGTCCACATGTTTACAATTTCACATAAAAAAATTGCTAAAATTCCAGTTGAAATTTTTTCAAAGTCCCTTAAAAATTTTCCAATTTTTGTCCCAATTCTTCCCATTCCCATTGAAACTTTTCAAATCCCTCTCAAAATTGTTGAAATTCTGTTGAAGCTTTTAAAATTCTCTCTAGAATTTTCAAAATCCATGGCCACATGTTTACAATTTCACGTCAAAAAATGGTTAAAATTCTAGTTGAAATTTTTTCAAAGTCCCTTAAAAATTTTCCAATTTTTGTCCCAATTCTTCCCATTCCCATTGAAACTTTTCAAATCCCTCTCAAAATTGTTGAAATTCTCTTGAAGCTTTTAAAATTCTCTCTAGAATTTTCAAAATCCATGGCCACATGTTTACAATTTCACGTCAAAAAATGGCTAAACTTCCAGTTGAAATTTTTTCAAAGTCCCTTAAAAATTTTCCAATTTTTGTCCCAATTCTTCCCATTCCCATTGAAACTTTTCAAATCCCTCTCAAAATTGTTGAAATTCTGTAGAAGCTTTTAAAATTCTCTCTAGAATTTTCAAAATCCATGTCCACATGTTTACAATTTCACGTCAAAAAATGGCTAAAATTCCAGTTGAAATTTTTTCAAAGTCCCTTAAAAATTTTCCAATTTTTGTCCCAATTCTTCCCATTCCCATTGAAACTTTTCAAATCCCTCTCAAAATTGTTGAAAATCTGTTGAAGCTTTTAAAATTCTCTCTAGAATTTTCAAAATCCATGTCCACATGTTTACAATTTCACATCAAAAAATGGCTAAAATTCCAGTTGAAATTTTTTCAAAGTCCCTTAAAAATTTTCCAATTTTTGTCCCAATTCTTCCCATTCCCATTGAAACTTTTCAAATCCCTCTCAAAATTGTTGAAATTCTGTTGAAGCTTTTAAAATTCTCTCTAGAATTTTCAAAATCCATGTCCACATGTTTACAATTTCACGTAAAAAAAATGCTAAAATTCCAGTTGAAATTTTTTCAAAGTCCCTTAAAAATTTTCCAATTTTTGTCCCAATTCTTCCCATTCCCATTGAAACTTTTCAAATCCCTCTCAAAATTGTTGAAATTCTGTTGAAGCTTTTAAAATTCTCTCTAGAATTTTCAAAATCCATGTCCACATGTTTACAATTTCACGTCAAAAAATGGCTAAAATTCCAGCTGAAATTTTTTCAAAGTCCCTTAAAAATTTTCCAATTTTTGTCCCAATTCTTCCCGTTCCCATTGAAACTTTTCAAATCCCTCTCAAAATTGTTGAAATTCTGTTGAAGCTTTTAAAATTCTCTCTAGAATTTTCAAAATCCATGTCCACATGTTTACAATTTCACATTAAAAAATGGCTAAAATTCCAGTTGAAATGTTTTCAAAGTCCCTTAAAAATTTTCCAATTTTTGTCCCAATTCTTCCCATTCCCATTGAAACTTTTCAAATCCCTCTCAAAATTGTTGAAATTCTGTTGAAGCTTTTAAAATTCTCTCTAGAATTTTCAAAATCCACTTCAACATGTTTACAATTTCACGTAAAAAAAATGGCTAAAATTCCAGTTGAAATTTTTTCAAAGTCCCTTAAAAATTTTCCAATTTTTGTCCCAATTCTTCCCATTCCCATTGAAACTTTTCAAATCCCTCTCAAAATTGTTGAAATTCTGTTGAAGCTTTTAAAATTCTCTCTAGAATTTTCAAAATCCATGGCCACATGTTTACAATTTCACGTCAAAAAATTGCTAAAATTCCAGTTGGAATTTTTTCAAAGTCCCTTAAAAATTTTCCAATTTTTGTCCCAATTCTTCCCATTCCCATTGAAACTTTTCAAATCCCTCTCAAAATTGTTGAAATTCTGTTGAAGCTTTTAAAATTCTCTCTAGAATTTTCAAAATCCACGTCCACATGTTTACAATTTCACGTCAAAAAATGGCTAAAATTCCAGTTGAAATTTTTTCAAAGTCCCTTAATAATTTTCCAATTTTTGTCCCAATTCTTCCCATTCCCATTGAAACTTTTCAAATCCCTCTCAAAATTGTTGAAATTCTCTTGAAGCTTTTAAAATTCTCTCTAGAATTTTCAAAATCCATGTCCACATGTTTACAATTTCACGTCAAAAAATGGCTAAAATTCCAGTTGAAATTTTTTCAAAGTCCCTTAAAAATTTTCCAATTTTTGTCCCAATTCTTCCCATTCCCATTGAAACTTTTCAAATCCCTCTCAAAATTGTTGAAATTCTCTTGAAGCTTTTAAAATTCTCTCTAGAATTTTCAAAATCCATGGCCACATGTTTACAATTTCACATAAAAAAATGGCTAAAATTCCAGTTGAAATTTTTTCAAAGTCCCTTAAAAATTTTCCAATTTTTGTCCCAATTCTTCCCATTCCCATTGAAACTTTTCAAATCCCTCTCAAAATTGTTGAAATTCTGTTGAAGCTTTTAAAATTCTCTCTAGAATTTTCAAAATCCACGTCCACATGTTTACAATTTCACGTCAAAAAATTGCTAAAATTCCAGTTGAAATTTTTTCAAAGTCCCTTAAAAATTTTCCAATTTTTGTCCCAATTCTTCCCATTCCCATTGAAACTTTTCAAATCCCTCTCAAAATTGTTGAAATTCTGTTGAAGCTTTTAAAATTCTCTCTAGAATTTTCAAAATCCATGGCCACATGTTTACAATTTCACATTAAAAAATGGCTAAAATTCCAGTTGAAATTTTTTCAAAGTCCCTTAAAAATTTTCCAATTTTTGTCCCAATTCTTCCCATTCCCATTGAAACTTTTCAAATCCCTCTCAAAATTGTTGAAATTCTCTTGAAGCTTTTAAAATTCTCTCTAGAATTTTCAAAATCCACTTCAACATGTTTACAATTTCACGTAACAAAATGGCTAAAATTCCAGTTGAAATTTTTTCAAAGTCCCTGAAAAATTTTCCAATTTTTGTCCCAATTCTTCCCATTCCCATTGAAACTTTTCAAATCCCTCTCAAAATTGTTGAAATTCTGTTGAAGCTTTTAAAATTCTCTCTAGAATTTTCAAAATCCATGTCCACATGTTTACAATTTCACGTCAAAAAATGGCTAAAATTCCAGTTGAAATTTTTTCAAAGTCCCTTAAAAATTTTCCAATTTTTGTCCCAATTCTTCCCATTCCCATTGAAACTTTTCAAATCCCTCTCAAAATTGTTGAAATTCTGTTGAAGCTTTTAAAATTCTCTCTAGAATTTTCAAAATCCGTGGCCACATGTTTACAATTTCACGTCAAAAAATGGCTAAAATTCCAGTTGAAATTTTTTCAAAGTCCCTTAAAAATTTTCCAATTTTTGTCCCAATTCTTCCCATTCCCATTGAAACTTTTCAAATCCCTCTCAAAATTGTTGAAATTCTCTTGAAGCTTTTAAAATTCTCTCTAGAATTTTCAAAATCCACTTCAACATGTTTACAATTTCACGTCAAAAAATGGCTAAAATTCCAGTTGAAATTTTTTCAAAGTCCCTTAAAAATTTTCCAATTTTTGTCCCAATTCTTCCCATTCCCATTGAAACTTTTCAAATCCCTCTCAAAATTGTTGAAATTCTCTTGAAGCTTTTAAAATTCTCTCTAGAATTTTCAAAATCCATGGCCACATGTTTACAATTTCACGTCAAAAAATGGCTAAACTTCCAGTTGAAATTTTTTCAAAGTCCCTTAAAAATTTTCCAATTTTTGTCCCAATTCTTCCCATTCCCATTGAAACTTTTCAAATCCCTCTCAAAATTGTTGAAATTCTGTAGAAGCTTTTAAAATTCTCTCTAGAATTTTCAAAATCCATGTCCACATGTTTACAATTTCACGTCAAAAAATGGCTAAAATTCCAGTTGAAATTTTTTCAAAGTCCCTTAAAAATTTTCCAATTTTTGTCCCAATTCTTCCCATTCCCATTGAAACTTTTCAAATCCCTCTCAAAATTGTTGAAAATCTGTTGAAGCTTTTAAAATTCTCTCTAGAATTTTCAAAATCCATGGCCACATGTTTACAATTTCACATAAAAAAATGGCTAAAATTCCAGTTGAAATTTTTTCAAAGTCCCTTAAAAATTTTCCAATTTTTGTCCCAATTCTTCCCATTCCCATTGAAACTTTTCAAATCCCTCTCAAAATTGTTGAAATTCTGTTGAAGCTTTTAAAATTCTCTCTAGAATTTTCAAAATCCATGTCCACATGTTTACAATTTCACGTAAAAAAAATGGCTAAAATTCCAGTTGAAATGTTTTCAAAGTCCCTTAAAAATTTTCCAATTTTTGTCCCAATTCTTCCCATTCCCATTGAAACTTTTCAAATCCCTCTCAAAATTGTTGAAATTCTCTTGAAGCTTTTAAAATTCTCTCTAGAATTTTCAAAATCCACTTCAACATGTTTACAATTTCACGTCAAAAAATGGCTAAAATTCCAGTTGAAATTTTTTCAAAGTCCCTGAAAAATTTTCCAATTTTTGTCCCAATTCTTCCCATTCCCATTGAAACTTTTCAAATCCCTCTCAAAATTGTTGAAATTCTCTTGAAGCTTTTAAAATTCTCTCTAGAATTTTCAAAATCCATGTCCACATGTTTACAATTTCACGTCAAAAAATTGCTAAAATTCCAGTTGGAATTTTTTCAAAGTCCCTTAAAAATTTTCCAATTTTTGTCCCAATTCTTCCCATTCCCATTGAAACTTTTCAAATCCCTCTCAAAATTGTTGAAATTCTGTTGAAGCTTTTAAAATTCTCTCTAGAATTTTCAAAATCCACGTCCACATGTTTACAATTTCACGTCAAAAAATTGCTAAAATTCCAGTTGAAATTTTTTCAAAGTCCCTTAAAAATTTTCCAATTTTTGTCCCAATTCTTCCCATTCCCATTGAAACTTTTCAAATCCCTCTCAAAATTGTTGAAATTCTGTTGAAGCTTTTAAAATTCTCTCTAGAATTTTCAAAATCCATGTCCACATGTTTACAATTTCACGTCAAAAAATGGCTAAAATTCCAGTTGAAATTTTTTCAAAGTCCCTTAAAAATTTTCCAATTTTTGTCCCAATTCTTCCCATTCCCATTGAAACTTTTCAAATCCCTCTCAAAATTGTTGAAATTCTCTTGAAGCTTTTAAAATTCTCTCTAGAATTTTCAAAATCCATGGCCACATGTTTACAATTTCACATAAAAAAATGGCTAAAATTCCAGTTGAAATTTTTTCAAAGTCCCTTAAAAATTTTCCAATTTTTGTCCCAATTCTTCCCATTCCCATTGAAACTTTTCAAATCCCTCTCCAAATTGTTGAAATTCTCTTGAAGCTTTTAAAATTCTCTCTAGAATTTTCAAAATCCATGTCCACATGTTTACAATTTCACGTCAAAAAATGGCTAAAATTCCAGTTGAAATTTTTTCAAAGTCCCTTAAAAATTTTCCAATTTTTGTCCCAATTCTTCCCATTCCCATTGAAACTTTTCAAATCCCTCTCAAAATTGTTGAAATTCTCTTGAAGCTTTTAAAATTCTCTCTAGAATTTTCAAAATCCACTTCAACATGTTTACAATTTCACGTAACAAAATGGCTAAAATTCCAGTTGAAATTTTTTCAAAGTCCCTTAAAAATTTTCCAATTTTTGTCCCAATTCTTCCCATTCCCATTGAAACTTTTCAAATCCCTCTCAAAATTGTTGAAATTCTCTTGAAGCTTTTAAAATTCTCTCTAGAATTTTCAAAATCCACTTCAACATGTTTACAATTTCACGTAACAAAATGGCTAAAATTCCAGTTGAAATTTTTTCAAAGTCCCTGAAAAATTTTCCAATTTTTGTCCCAATTCTTCCCATTCCCATTGAAACTTTTCAAATCCCTCTCAAAATTGTTGAAATTCTGTTGAAGCTTTTAAAATTCTCTCTAGAATTTTCAAAATCCGTGGCCACATGTTTACAATTTCACGTCAAAAAATGGCTAAAATTCCAGTTGAAATTTTTTCAAAGTCCCTTAAAAATTTTCCAATTTTTGTCCCAATTCTTCCCATTCCCATTGAAACTTTTCAAATCCCTCTCAAAATTGTTGGAATTCTCTTGAAGCTTTTAAAATTCTCTCTAGAATTTTCAAAATCCATGTCCACATGTTTACAATTTCATGTCAAAAAATTGCTAAAATTCCAGTTGAAATTTTTACAAAGTCCCTTAAAAATTTTCCAATTTTTGTCCCAATTCTTCCCATTCCCATTGAAACTTTTCAAATCCCTCTCAAAATTGTTGAAATTCTGTTGAAGCTTTTAAAATTCTCTCTAGAATTTTCAAAATCCATGTCCACATGTTTACAATTTCACATAAAAAAATTGCTAAAATTCCAGTTGAAATTTTTTCAAAGTCCCTTAAAAATTTTCCAATTTTTGTCCCAATTCTTCCCATTCCCATTGAAACTTTTCAAATCCCTCTCAAAATTGTTGAAATTCTGTTGAAGCTTTTAAAATTCTCTCTAGAATTTTCAAAATCCATGTCCACATGTTTACAATTTCACGTCAAAAAATGGCTAAAATTCCAGTTGAAATTTTTTCAAAGTCCCTTAAAAATTTTCCAATTTTTGTCCCAATTCTTCCCATTCCCATTGAAACTTTTCAAATCCCTCTCAAAATTGTTGAAATTCTCTTGAAGCTTTTAAAATTCTCTCTAGAATTTTCAAAATCCATGGCCACATGTTTACAATTTCACGTCAAAAAATGGCTAAAATTCCAGTTGAAATTTTTTCAAAGTCCCTTAAAAATTTTCCAATTTTTGTCCCAATTCTTCCCATTCCCATTGAAACTTTTCAAATCCCTCTCAAAATTGTTGAAATTCTGTTGAAGCTTTTAAAATTCTCTCTAGAATTTTCAAAATCCATGTCCACATGTTTACAATTTCACGTAAAAAAATGGCTAAAATTCCAGTTGAAATTTTTTCAAAGTCCCTTAAAAATTTTCCAATTTTTGTCCCAATTCTTCCCATTCCCATTGAAACTTTTCAAATCCCTCTCAAAATTGTTGAAATTCTCTTGAAGCTTTTAAAATTCTCTCTAGAATTTTCAAAATCCATGTCCACATGTTTACAATTTCACATAAAAAAATGGCTAAAATTCCAGTTGAAATTTTTTCAAAGTCCCTTAAAAATTTTCCAATTTTTGTCCCAATTCTTCCCATTCCCATTGAAACTTTTCAAATCCCTCTCAAAATTGTTGAAATTCTCTTGAAGCTTTTAAAATTCTCTCTAGAATTTTCAAAATCCATGTCCACATGTTTACAATTTCACGTCAAAAAAAGTTAAAATTCCAGTTGAAATTTTTTCAAAGTCCCTTAAAAATTTTCCAATTTTTGTCCCAATTCTTCCCATTCCCATTGAAACTTTTCAAATCCCTCTCAAAATTGTTGAAATTCTCTTGAAGCTTTTAAAATTCTCTCTAGAATTTTCAAAATCCATGTCCACATGTTTACAATTTCACGTCAAAAAATGGCTAAAATTCCATTTGAAATTTTTTCAAAGTCCCTTAAAAATTTTCCAATTTTTGTCCCAATTCTTCCCATTCCCATTGAAACTTTTCAAATCCCTCTCAAAATTGTTGAAATTCTCTTGAAGCTTTTAAAATTCTCTCTAGAATTTTCAAAATCCATGTCCACATGTTTACAATTTCACATCAAAAAATTGCTAAAATTCCAGTTGAAATTTTTTCAAAGTCCCTTAAAAATTTTCCAATTTTTGTCCCAATTCTTCCCATTCCCATTGAAACTTTTCAAATCCCTCTCAAAATTGTTGAAATTCTCTTGAAGCTTTTAAAATTCTCTCTAGAATTTTCAAAATCCACTTCAACATGTTTACAATTTCATGTCAAAAAATTGCTAAAATTCCAGTTGAAATTTTTTCAAAGTCCCTTAAAAATTTTCCAATTTTTGTCCCAATTCTTCCCATTCCCATTGAAACTTTTCAAATCCCTCTCAAAATTGTTGAAATTCTCTTGAAGCTTTTAAAATTCTCTCTAGAATTTTCAAAATCCGTGGCCACATGTTTACAATTTCACGTAAAAAAATGGCTAAAATTCCAGTTGAAATTTTTTCAAAGTCCCTTAAAAATTTTCCAATTTTTGTCCCAATTCTTCCCATTCCCATTGAAACTTTTCAAATCCCTCTCAAAATTGTTGAAATTCTCTTGAAGCTTTTAAAATTCTCTCTAGAATTTTCAAAATCCACTTCAACATGTTTACAATTTCACGTAACAAAATGGCTAAAATTCCAGTTGAAATTTTTTCAAAGTCCCTGAAAAATTTTCCAATTTTTGTCCCAATTCTTCCCATTCCCATTGAAACTTTTCAAATCCCTCTCAAAATTGTTGAAATTCTCTTGAAGCTTTTAAAATTCTCTCTAGAATTTTCAAAATCCGTGGCCACATGTTTACAATTTCACGTAACAAAATGGCTAAAATTCCAGTTGAAATTTTTTCAAAGTCCCTTAAAAATTTTCCAATTTTTGTCCCAATTCTTCCCATTCCCATTGAAACTTTTCAAATCCCTCTCAAAATTGTTGGAATTCTCTTGAAGCTTTTAAAATTCTCTCTAGAATTTTCAAAATCCATGTCCACATGTTTACAATTTCATGTCAAAAAATTGCTAAAATTCCAGTTGAAATTTTTTCAAAGTCCCTTAAAAATTTTCCAATTTTTGTCCCAATTCTTCCCATTCCCATTGAAACTTTTCAAATCCCTCTCAAAATTGTTGAAATTCTGTTGAAGCTTTTAAAATTCTCTCTAGAATTTTCAAAATCCATGGCCACATGTTTACAATTTCACGTCAAAAAAAAGTTAAAATTCCAGTTGAAATTTTTTCAAAGTCCCTTAAAAATTTTCCAATTTTTGTCCCAATTCTTCCCATTCCCATTGAAACTTTTCAAATCCCTCTCAAAATTGTTGAAATTCTCTTGAAGCTTTTAAAATTCTCTCTAGAATTTTCAAAATCCACTTCAACATGTTTACAATTTCACGTCAAAAAATGGCTAAAATTCCAGTTGAAATTTTTTCAAAGTCCCTGAAAAATTTTCCAATTTTTGTCCCAATTCTTCCCATTCCCATTGAAACTTTTCAAATCCCTCTCAAAATTGTTGAAATTCTCTTGAAGCTTTTAAAATTCTCTCTAGAATTTTCAAAATCCGTGGCCACATGTTTACAATTTCACGTCAAAAAATGGCTAAAATTCCAGTTGAAATTTTTTCAAAGTCCCTTAAAAATTTTCCAATTTTTGTCCCAATTCTTCCCATTCCCATTGAAACTTTTCAAATCCCTCTCAAAATTGTTGGAATTCTCTTGAAGCTTTTAAAATTCTCTCTAGAATTTTCAAAATCCATGTCCACATGTTTACAATTTCATGTCAAAAAATTGCTAAAATTCCAGTTGAAATTTTTTCAAAGTCCCTTAAAAATTTTCCAATTTTTGTCCCAATTCTTCCCATTCCCATTGAAACTTTCCAAATCCCTCTCAAAATTGTTGAAATTCTGTTGAAGCTTTTAAAATTCTCTCTAGAATTTTCAAAATCCATGGCCACATGTTTACAATTTCACGTCAAAAAAAAGTTAAAATTCCAGTTGAAATTTTTTCAAAGTCCCTTAAAAATTTTCCAATTTTTGTCCCAATTCTTCCCATTCCCATTGAAACTTTTCAAATCCCTCTCAAAATTGTTGAAATTCTGTTGAAGCTTTTAAAATTCTCTCTAGAATTTTCAAAATCCATGTCCACATGTTTACAATTTCACGTCAAAAAATGGCTAAAATTCCAGTTGAAATTTTTTCAAAGTCCCTTAAAAATTTTCCAATTTTTGTCCCAATTCTTCCCATTCCCATTGAAACTTTTCAAATCCCTCTCAAAATTGTTGAAATTCTGTTGAAGCTTTTAAAATTCTCTCTAGAATTTTCAAAATCCATGGCCACATGTTTACAATTTCACGTAACAAAATGGCTAAAATTCCAGTTGAAATTTTTTCAAAGTCCCTTAAAAATTTTCCAATTTTTGTCCCAATTCTTCCCATTCCCATTGAAACTTTTCAAATCCCTCTCAAAATTGTTGAAATTCTGTTGAAGCTTTTAAAATTCTCTCTAGAATTTTCAAAATCCATGTCCACATGTTTACAATTTCACATAAAAAAATGGCTAAAATTCCAGTTGAAATTTTTTCAAAGTCCCTTAAAAATTTTCCAATTTTTGTCCCAATTCTTCCCATTCCCATTGAAACTTTTCAAATCCCTCTCAAAATTGTTGAAATTCTGTTGAAGCTTTAAAAATTCTCTCTAGAATTTTCAAAATCCATGTCCACATGTTTACAATTTCACGTCAAAAAATGGCTAAAATTCCAGTTGAAATTTTTTCAAAGTCCCTTAAAAATTTTCCAATTTTTGTCCCAATTCTTCCCATTCCCATTGAAACTTTTCAAATCCCTCTCAAAATCGTTGAAATTCTGTTGAAGCTTTTAAAATTCTCTCTAGAATTTTCAAAATCCATGTCCACATGTTTACAATTTCACGTAAAAAAAATGCTAAAATTCCAGTTGAAATTTTTTCAAAGTCCCTTAAAAATTTTCCAATTTTTGTCCCAATTCTTCCCATTCCCATTGAAACTTTTCAAATCCCTCTCAAAATTGTTGAAATTCTCTTGAAGCTTTTAAAATTCTCTCTAGAATTTTCAAAATCCATGTCCACATGTTTACAATTTCACGTCAAAAAATGGCTAAAATTCCAGTTGAAATTTTTTCAAAGTCCCTTAAAAATTTTCCAATTTTTGTCCCAATTCTTCCCATTCCCATTGAAACTTTTCAAATCCCTCTCAAAATTGTTGAAATTCTGTTGAAGCTTTTAAAATTCTCTCTAGAATTTTCAAAATCCATGGCCACATGTTTACAATTACACATTAAAAAATGGCTAAAATTCCAGTTGAAATGTTTTCAAAGTCCCTTAAAAATTTTCCAATTTTTGTCCCAATTCTTCCTATTCCCATTGAAACTTTTCAAATCCCTCTCAAAATTGTTGAAATTCTGTTGAAGCTTTTAAAATTCTCTCTAGAATTTTCAAAATCCACTTCAACATGTTTACAATTTCACGTCAAAAAATGGCTAAAATTCCAGTTGAAATTTTTTCAAAGTCCCTGAAAAATTTTCCAATTTTTGTCCCAATTCTTCCCATTCCCATTGAAACTTTTCAAATCCCTCTCAAAATTGTTGAAATTCTGTTGAAGCTTTTAAAATTCTCTCTAGAATTTTCAAAATCCATGGCCACATGTTTACAATTTCACGTCAAAAAATGGCTAAAATTCCAGTTGAAATTTTTTCAAAGTCCCTTAAAAATTTTCCAATTTCTGTCCCAATTCTTCCCATTCCCATTGAAACTTTTCAAATCCCTCTCAAAATTGTTGAAATTCTCTTGAAGCTTTTAAAATTCTCTCTAGAATTTTCAAAATCCATGTCCACATGTTTACAATTTCACGTAAAAAAAATTGCTAAAATTCCAGTTGAAATTTTTTCAAAGTCCCTTAAAAATTTTCCAATTTTTGTCCCAATTCTTCCCATTCCCATTGAAACTTTTCAAATCCCTCTCAAAATTGTTGAAATTCTGTTGAAGCTTTTAAAATTCTCTCTAGAATTTTCAAAATCCGTGGCCACATGTTTACAATTTCACGTAACAAAATGGCTAAAATTCCAGTTGAAATTTTTTCAAAGTCCCTTAAAAATTTTCCAATTTTTGTCCCAATTCTTCCCATTCCCATTGAAACTTTTCAAATCGCTCTCAAAATTGTTGAAATTCTCTTGAAGCTTTTAAAATTCTCTCTAGAATTTTCAAAATCCATGGCCACATGTTTACAATTTCACGTAACAAAATAGCTAAAATTACAGTTGAAATTTTTTCAAAGTCCCTTAAAAATTTTCCAATTTTTGTCCCAATTCTTCCCATTCCCATTGAAACTTTTCAAATCCCTCTCAAAATTGTTGAAATTCTGTTGAAGCTTTTAAAATTCTCTCTAGAATTTTCAAAATCCATGTCCACATGTTTACAATTTCACGTCAAAAAATTGCTAAAATTCCAGTTGGAATTTTTTCAAAGTCCCTTAAAAATTTTCCAATTTTTGTCCCAATTCTTCCCATTCCCATTGAAACTTTTCAAATCCCTCTCAAAATTGTTGAAATTCTGTTGAAGCTTTTAAAATTCTCTCTAGAATTTTCAAAGTCCGTTGCCACATGTTTACAATTTCACGTAAAAAAATGGCTAAAATTCCAGTTGAAATTTTTTCAAAGTCCCTTAAAAATTTTCCAATTTTTGTCCCAATTCTTCCCATTCCCATTGAAACTTTTCAAATCCCTCTCAAAATTGTTGAAATTCTGTTGAAGCTTTAAAAATTCTCTCTAGAATTTTCAAAATCCACTTCAACATGTTTACAATTTCACATAAAAAAATTGCTAAAATTCCAGTTGAAATTTTTTCAAAGTCCCTTAAAAATTTTCCATTTTTTGTCCCAATTCTTCCCATTCCCATTGAAACTTTTCAAATCCCTCTCAAAATTGTTGAAATTCTGTTGAAGCTTTTAAAATTCTCTCTAGAATTTTCAAAATCCGTGGCCACATGTTTACAATTTCACGTAACAAAATGGCTAAAATTCCAGTTGAAATTTTTTCAAAGTCCCTTAAAAATTTTCCAATTTTTGTCCCAATTCTTCCCATTCCCATTGAAACTTTTCAAATCCCTCTCAAAATTGTTGAAATTCTCTTGAAGCTTTTAAAATTCTCTCTAGAATTTTCAAAATCCACTTCAACATGTTTACAATTTCACGTCAAAAAATTGCTAAAATTCCAGTTGAAATTTTTTCAAAGTCCCTGAAAAATTTTCCAATTTTTGTCCCAATTCTTCCCATTCCCATTGAAACTTTTCAAATCCCTCTCAAAATTGTTGAAATTCTGTTGAAGCTTTTAAAATTCTCTCTAGAATTTTCAAAATCCATGGCCACATGTTTACAATTTCACATAAAAAAATGGCTAAAATTCCAGTTGAAATTTTTTCAAAGTCCCTTAAAAATTTTCCAATTTTTGTCCCAATTCTTCCCATTCCCATTGAAACTTTTCAAATCCCTCTCAAAATTGTTGAAATTCTGTTGAAGCTTTTAAAATTCTCTCTAGAATTTTCAAAATCCATGTCCACATGTTTACAATTTCACATAAAAAAATGGCTAAAATTCCAGTTGAAATTTTTTCAAAGTCCCTTAAAAATTTTCCAATTTTTGTCCCAATTCTTCCCATTCCCATTGAAACTTTTCAAATCCCTCTCAAAATTGTTGAAATTCTGTTGAAGCTTTTAAAATTCTCTCTAGAATTTTCAAAATCCATGGCCACATGTTTACAATTTCACGTCAAAAAATTGCTAAAATTCCAGTTGAAATTTTTTCAAAGTCCCTTAAAAATTTTCCAATTTTTGTCCCAATTCTTCCCATTCCCATTGAAACTTTTCAAATCCCTCTCAAAATTGTTGAAATTCTCTTGAAGCTTTTAAAATTCTCTCTAGAATTTTCAAAATCCGTGTCCACATGTTTACAATTTCACGTAACAAAATGGCTAAAATTCCAGTTGAAATTTTTTCAAAGTCCCTTAAAAATTTTCCAATTTTTGTCCCAATTCTTCCCATTCCCATTGAAACTTTTCAAATCCCTCTCAAAATTGTTGAAATTCTGTTGAAGCTTTTAAAATTCTCTCTAGAATTTTCAAAATCCATGTCCACATGTTTACAATTTCACGTCAAAAAATTGCTAAAATTCCAGTTGAAATTTTTTCAAAGTCCCTTAAAAATTTTCCAATTTTTGTCCCAATTCTTCCCATTCCCATTGAAACTTTTCAAATCCCTCTCAAAATTGTTGAAATTCTCTTGAAGCTTTTAAAATTCTCTCTAGAATTTTCAAAATCCATGGCCACATGTTTACAATTTCACATAAAAAAATGGCTAAAATTCCAGTTGAAATTTTTTCAAAGTCCCTTAAAAATTTTCCAATTTTTGTCCCAATTCTTCCCATTCCCATTGAAACTTTTCAAATCCCTCTCAAAATTGTTGAAATTCTCTTGAAGCTTTTAAAATTCTCTCTAGAATTTTCAAAATCCATGGCCACATGTTTACAATTTCACATCAAAAAATTGCTAAAATTCCAGTTGAAATTTTTTCAAAGTCCCTTAAAAATTTTCCAATTTTTGTCCCAATTCTTCCCATTCCCATTGAAACTTTTCAAATCCCTCTCAAAATTGTTGAAATTCTGTTGAAGCTTTTAAAATTCTCTCTAGAATTTTCAAAATCCATGTCCACATGTTTACAATTTCACATAAAAAAATGGCTAAAATTCCAGTTGAAATTTTTTCAAAGTCCCTTAAAAATTTTCCAATTTTTGTCCCAATTCTTCCCATTCCCATTGAAACTTTTCAAATCCCTCTCAAAATTGTTGAAATTCTGTTGAAGCTTTTAAAATTCTCTCTAGAATTTTCAAAATCCATGTCCACATGTTTACAATTTCACGTCAAAAAATGGCTAAAATTCCAGTTGAAATTTTTTCAAAGTCCCTTAAAAATTTTCCAATTTTTGTCCCAATTCTTCCCATTACCATTGAAACTTTTCAAATCCCTCTCAAAATTGTTGAAATTCTCTTGAAGCTTTTAAAATTCTCTCTAGAATTTTCAAAATCCATGTCCACATGTTTACAATTTCACGTCCAAAAATTGCTAAAATTCCAGTTGAAATTTTTTCAAAATCCCTTAAAAATTTTCCAATTTCTGTCCCAATTCTTCCCATTCCCATTGAAACTTTTCAAATCCCTCTCAAAATTGTTGAAATTCTGTTGAAGCTTTTAAAATTCTCTCTAGAATTTTCAAAATCCATGGCCACATGTTTACAATTTCACGTCAAAAAATTGCTAAAATTCCAGTTGGAATTTTTTCAAAGTCCCTTAAAAATTTTCCAATTTTTGTCCCAATTCTTCCCATTCCCATTGAAACTTTTCAAATCCCTCTCAAAAGTGTTGAAATTCTGTTGAAGCTTTTAAAATTCTCTCTAGAATTTTCAAAATCCGTGGCCACATGTTTACAATTTCACGTAACAAAATGGCTTAAATTCCAGTTGGAATTTTTTCAAAGTCCCTTAAAAATTTTCCAATTTTTGTCCCAATTCTTCCCATTCCCATTGAAACTTTTCAAATCCCTCTCAAAATTGTTGAAATTCTCTTGAAGCTTTTAAAATTCTCTCTAGAATTTTCAAAATCCATGTCCACATATTTACAATTTCACATTAAAAAATGGCTAAAATTCCAGTTGAAATTTTTTCAAAGTCCCTTAAAAATTTTCCAATTTTTGTCCCAATTCTTCCCATTCCCATTGAAACTTTTCAAATCCCTCTCAAAATTGTTGAAATTCTCTTGAAGCTTTTAAAATTCTCTCTAGAATTTTCAAAATCCGTGTCCACATGTTTTCAATTTCACGTAACAAAATGGCTAAAATTCCAGTTGAAATTTTTTCAAAGTCCCTTAAAAATTTTCCAATTTTTGTCCCAATTCTTCCCATTCCCATTGAAACTTTTCAAATCCCTCTCAAAATTGTTGAAATTCTGTTGAAGCTTTTAAAATTCTCTCTAGAATTTTCAAAATCCATGTCCACATGTTTACAATTTCACATCAAAAAATTGCTAAAATTCCAGTTGAAATTTTTTCAAAGTCCCTTAAAAATTTTCCAATTTTTGTCCCAATTCTTCCCATTCCCATTGAAACTTTTCAAATCCCTCTCAAAATTGTTGAAATTCTCTTGAAGCTTTTAAAATTCTCTCTAGAATTTTCAAAATCCATGGCCACATGTTTACAATTTCACGTCAAAAAATTGCTAAAATTCCAGTTGAAATTTTTTCAAAGTCCCTTAAAAATTTTCCAATTTTTGTCCCAATTCTTCCCATTCCCATTGAAACTTTTCAAATCCCTCTCAAAATTGTTGAAATTCTGTTGAAGCTTTTAAAATTCTCTCTAGAATTTTCAAAATCCATGGCCACATGTTTACAATTTCACATAAAAAAATGGCTAAAATTCCAGTTGAAATTTTTTCAAAGTCCCTTAAAAATTTTCCAATTTTTGTCCCAATTCTTCCCATTCCCATTGAAACTTTTCAAATCCCTCTCAAAATTGTTGAAATTCTCTTGAAGCTTTTAAAATTCTCTCTAGAATTTTCAAAATCCATGGCCACATGTTTACAATTTCACATAAAAAAATTGCTAAAATTCCAGTTGAAATTTTTTCAAAGTCCCTTAAAAATTTTCCAATTTTTGTCCCAATTCTTCCCATTCCCATTGAAACTTTTCAAATCCCTCTCAAAATTGTTGAAATTCTGTTGAAGCTTTTAAAATTCTCTCTAGAATTTTCAAAATCCATGTCCACATGTTTACAATTTCACATTAAAAAATGGCTAAAATTCCAGTTGAAATGTTTTCAAAGTCCCTTAAAAATTTTCCAATTTTTGTCCCAATTCTTCCCATTCCCATTGAAACTTTTCAAATCCCTCTCAAAATTGTTGAAATTCTGTTGAAGCTTTTAAAATTCTCTCTAGAATTTTCAAAATCCATGGCCACATGTTTACAATTTCACATCAAAAAATGGCTAAAATTCCAGTTGAAATTTTTTCAAAGTCCCTTAAAAATTTTCCAATTTTTGTCCCAATTCTTCCCATTACCATTGAAACTTTTCAAATCCCTCTCAAAATTGTTGAAATTCTCTTGAAGCTTTTAAAATTCTCTCTAGAATTTTCAAAATCCATGTCCACATGTTTACAATTTCACGTCCAAAAATTGCTAAAATTCCAGTTGAAATTTTTTCAAAATCCCTTAAAAATTTTCCAATTTCTGTCCCAATTCTTCCCATTCCCATTGAAACTTTTCAAATCCCTCTCAAAATTGTTGAAATTCTGTTGAAGCTTTTAAAATTCTCTCTAGAATTTTCAAAATCCATGGCCACATGTTTACAATTTCACGTCAAAAAATTGCTAAAATTCCAGTTGGAATTTTTTCAAAGTCCCTTAAAAATTTTCCAATTTTTGTCCCAATTCTTCCCATTCCCATTGAAACTTTTCAAATCCCTCTCAAAAGTGTTGAAATTCTGTTGAAGCTTTTAAAATTCTCTCTAGAATTTTCAAAATCCGTGGCCACATGTTTACAATTTCACGTAACAAAATGGCTTAAATTCCAGTTGGAATTTTTTCAAAGTCCCTTAAAAATTTTCCAATTTTTGTCCCAATTCTTCCCATTCCCATTGAAACTTTTCAAATCCCTCTCAAAATTGTTGAAATTCTCTTGAAGCTTTTAAAATTCTCTCTAGAATTTTCAAAATCCATGTCCACATATTTACAATTTCACATTAAAAAATGGCTAAAATTCCAGTTGAAATTTTTTCAAAGTCCCTTAAAAATTTTCCAATTTTTGTCCCAATTCTTCCCATTCCCATTGAAACTTTTCAAATCCCTCTCAAAATTGTTGAAATTCTCTTGAAGCTTTTAAAATTCTCTCTAGAATTTTCAAAATCCGTGTCCACATGTTTTCAATTTCACGTAACAAAATGGCTAAAATTCCAGTTGAAATTTTTTCAAAGTCCCTTAAAAATTTTCCAATTTTTGTCCCAATTCTTCCCATTCCCATTGAAACTTTTCAAATCCCTCTCAAAATTGTTGAAATTCTGTTGAAGCTTTTAAAATTCTCTCTAGAATTTTCAAAATCCATGTCCACATGTTTACAATTTCACGTCAAAAAATTGCTAAAATTCCAGTTGAAATTTTTTCAAAGTCCCTTAAAAATTTTCCAATTTTTGTCCCAATTCTTCCCATTCCCATTGAAACTTTTCAAATCCCTCTCAAAATTGTTGAAATTCTGTTGAAGCTTTTAAAATTCTCTCTAGAATTTTCAAAATCCATGGCCACATGTTTACAATTTCACATAAAAAAATGGCTAAAATTCCAGTTGAAATTTTTTCAAAGTCCCTTAAAAATTTTCCAATTTTTGTCCCAATTCTTCCCATTCCCATTGAAACTTTTCAAATCCCTCTCAAAATTGTTGAAATTCTCTTGAAGCTTTTAAAATTCTCTCTAGAATTTTCAAAATCCATGTCCACATGTTTACAATTTCACATCAAAAAATTGCTAAAATTCCAGTTGAAATTTTTTCAAAGTCCCTTAAAAATTTTCCAATTTTTGTCCCAATTCTTCCCATTCCCATTGAAACTTTTCAAATCCCTCTCAAAATTGTTGAAATTCTCTTGAAGCTTTTAAAATTCTCTCTAGAATTTTCAAAATCCATGTCCACATGTTTACAATTTCACATAAAAAAATGGCTAAAATTCCAGTTGAAATGTTTTCAAAGTCCCTTAAAAATTTTCCAATTTTTGTCCCAATTCTTCCCATTCCCATTGAAACTTTTCAAATCCCTCTCAAAATTGTTGAAATTCTGTTGAAGCTTTTAAAATTCTCTCTAGAATTTTCAAAATCCACTTCAACATTTTTACAATTTCACATCAAAAAATGGCTAAAATTCCAGTTGAAATTTTTTCAAAGTCCCTTAAAAATTTTCCAATTTTTGTCCCAATTCTTCCCATTACCATTGAAACTTTTCAAATCCCTCTCAAAATTGTTGAAATTCTGTTGAAGCTTTTAAAATTCTCTCTAGAATTTTCAAAATCCATGGCCACATGTTTACAATTTCACGTCCAAAAATTGCTAAAATTCCAGTTGAAATTTTTTCAAAATCCCTTAAAAATTTTCCAATTTCTGTCCCAATTCTTCCCATTCCCATTGAAACTTTTCAAATCCCTCTCAAAATTGTTGAAATTCTGTTGAAGCTTTTAAAATTCTCTCTAGAATTTTCAAAATCCACGTCCACATGTTTACAATTTCACGTCAAAAAATGGCTAAAATTCCAGTTGGAATTTTTTCAAAGTCCCTTAAAAATTTTCCAATTTTTGTCCCAATTCTTCCCATTCCCATTGAAACTTTTCAAATCCCTCTCAAAATTGTTGAAATTCTCTTGAAGCTTTTAAAATTCTCTCTAGAATTTTCAAAATCCATGTCCACATGTTTACAATTTCACGTAAAAAAAATTGCTAAAATTCCAGTTGAAATTTTTTCAAAGTCCCTTAAAAATTTTCCAATTCTTGTCCCAATTCTTCCCATTCCCATTGAAACTTTTCAAATCCCTCTCAAAATTGTTGAAATTCTGTTGAAGCTTTTAAAATTCTCTCTAGAATTTTCAAAATCCATGGCCACATGTTTACAATTTCACATAAAAAAATGGCTAAAATTCCAGTTGAAATTTTTTCAAAGTCCCTTAAAAATTTTCCAATTTTTGTCCCAATTCTTCCCATTCCCATTGAAACTTTTCAAATCCCTCTCAAAATTGTTGAAATTCTGTTGAAGCTTTTAAAATTCTCTCTAGAATTTTCAAAATCCACTTCAACATGTTTACAGTTTCACATAAAAAAATGGCTAAAATTCCAGTTGAAATTTTTTCAAAGTCCCTTAAAAATTTTCCAATTTTTGTCCCAATTCTTCCCATTCCCATTGAAACTTTTCAAATCCCTCTCAAAATTGTTGAAATTCTCTTGAAGCTTTTAAAATTCTCTCTAGAATTTTCAAAATCCATGTCCACATGTTTACAATTTCACGTCAAAAAATGGCTAAAATTCCAGTTGAAATTTTTTCAAAGTCCCTTAAAAATTTTCCAATTTCTGTCCCAATTCTTCCCATTCCCATTGAAACTTTTCAAATCCCTCTCAAAATTGTGGAAATTCTGTTGAAGCTTTTAAAATTCTCTCTAGAATTTTCAAAATCCATGTCCACATGTTTACAATTTCACATAAAAAAATTGCTAAAATTCCAGTTGGAATTTTTTCAAAGTCCCTTAAAAATTTTCCAATTTCTGTCCCAATTCTTCCCATTCCCATTGAAACTTTTCAAATCCCTCTCAAAATTGTTGAAATTCTCTTGAAGCTTTTAAAATTCTCTCTAGAATTTTCAAAATCCATGGCCACATGTTTACAATTTCACGTCAAAAAATGGCTAAAATTCCAGTTGAAATTTTTTCAAAGTCCCTTAAAAATTTTCCAATTTTTGTCCCAATTCTTCCCATTCCCATTGAAACTTTTCAAATCCCTCTCAAAATTGTTGAAATTCTGTTGAAGCTTTTAAAATTCTCTCTAGAATTTTCAAAATCCATGGCCACATGTTTACAATTTCACATAAAAAAATTGCTAAAATTCCAGTTGAAATTTTTTCAAAGTCCCTTAAAAATTTTCCAATTTTTGTCCCAATTCTTCCCATTCCCATTGAAACTTTTCAAATCCCTCTCAAAATTGTTGAAATTCTGTTGAAGCTTTTAAAATTCTCTCTAGAATTTTCAAAATCCATGGCCACATGTTTACAATTTCACGTCAAAAAATTGCTAAAATTCCAGTTGGAATTTTTTCAAAGTCCCTTAAAAATTTTCCAATTTTTGTCCCAATTATTCCCATTCCCATTGAAACTTTTCAAATCCCTCTCAAAATTGTTGAAATTCTGTTGAAGCTTTTAAAATTCTCTCTAGAATTTTCAAAATCCATGTCCACATGTTTACAATTTCACGTTTACAAAATAGCTAAAATTACAGTTGAAATTTTTTCAAAGTCCCTTAAAAATTTTCCAATTTTTGTCCCAATTCTTCCCATTCCCATTGAAACTTTTCAAATCCCTCTCAAAATTGTTGAAATTCTCTTGAAGCTTTTAAAATTCTCTCTAGAATTTTCAAAATCCATGTCCACATGTTTACAATTTCACGTCAAAAAATGGCTAAAATTCCAGTTGAAATTTTTTCAAAGTCCCTGAAAAATTTTCCAATTTTTGTCCCAATTCTTCCCATTCCCATTGAAACTTTTCAAATCCCTCTCAACATTGTTGAAATTCTGTTGAAGCTTTTAAAATTCTCTCTAGAATTTTCAAAATCCACGTCCACATGTTTACAATTTCACATTAAAAAATGGCTAAAATTCCAGTTGAAATTTTTTCAAAGTCCCTTAAAAATTTTCCAATTTTTGTCCCAATTCTTCCCATTCCCATTGAAACTTTTCAAATCCCTCTCAAAAGTGTTGAAATTCTGTTGAAGCTTTTAAAATTCTCTCTAGAATTTTCAAAATCCGTGGCCACATGTTTACAATTTCACGTAACAAAATGGCTAAAATTCCAGTTGAAATTTTTTCAAAGTCCCTTAAAAATTTTCCAATTTCTGTCCCAATTCTTCCCATTCCCATTGAAACTTTTCAAATCCCTCTCAAAATTGTGGAAATTCTGTTGAAGCTTTTAAAATTCTCTCTAGAATTTTCAAAATCCATGTCCACATGTTTACAATTTCACATAAAAAAATTGCTAAAATTCCAGTTGGAATTTTTTCAAAGTCCCTTAAAAATTTTCCAATTTCTGTCCCAATTCTTCCCATTCCCATTGAAACTTTTCAAATCCCTCTCAAAATTGTTGAAATTCTCTTGAAGCTTTTAAAATTCTCTCTAGAATTTTCAAAATCCATGGCCACATGTTTACAATTTCACGTCAAAAAATGGCTAAAATTCCAGTTGAAATTTTTTCAAAGTCCCTTAAAAATTTTCCAATTTTTGTCCCAATTCTTCCCATTCCCATTGAAACTTTTCAAATCCCTCTCAAAATTGTTGAAATTCTGTTGAAGCTTTTAAAATTCTCTCTAGAATTTTCAAAATCCATGGCCACATGTTTACAATTTCACATAAAAAAATTGCTAAAATTCCAGTTGAAATTTTTTCAAAGTCCCTTAAAAATTTTCCAATTTTTGTCCCAATTCTTCCCATTCCCATTGAAACTTTTCAAATCCCTCTCAAAATTGTTGAAATTCTGTTGAAGCTTTTAAAATTCTCTCTAGAATTTTCAAAATCCATGGCCACATGTTTACAATTTCACGTCAAAAAATTGCTAAAATTCCAGTTGGAATTTTTTCAAAGTCCCTTAAAAATTTTCCAATTTTTGTCCCAATTCTTCCCATTCCCATTGAAACTTTTCAAATCCCTCTCAACATTGTTGAAATTCTGTTGAAGCTTTTAAAATTCTCTCTAGAATTTTCAAAATCCATGTCCACATGTTTACAATTTCACGTAACAAAATAGCTAAAATTACAGTTGAAATTTTTTCAAAGTCCCTTAAAAATTTTCCAATTTTTGTCCCAATTCTTCCCATTCCCATTGAAACTTTTCAAATCCCTCTCAAAATTGTTGAAATTCTCTTGAAGCTTTTAAAATTCTCTCTAGAATTTTCAAAATCCATGTCCACATGTTTACAATTTCACGTCAAAAAATTGCTAAAATTCCAGTTGAAATTTTTTCAAAGTCCCTTAAAAATTTTCCAATTTTTGTCCCAATTCTTCCCATTCCCATTGAAACTTTTCAAATCCCTCTCAACATTGTTGAAATTCTGTTGAAGCTTTTAAAATTCTCTCTAGAATTTTCAAAATCCACGTCCACATGTTTACAATTTCACATTAAAAAATGGCTAAAATTCCAGTTGAAATTTTTTCAAAGTCCCTTAAAAATTTTCCAATTTTTGTCCCAATTCTTCCCATTCCCATTGAAACTTTTCAAATCCCTCTCAAAAGTGTTGAAATTCTGTTGAAGCTTTTAAAATTCTCTCTAGAATTTTCAAAATCCGTGGCCACATGTTTACAATTTCACGTAACAAAATGGCTAAAATTCCAGTTGAAATTTTTTCAAAGTCCCTTAAAAATTTTCCAATTTTTGTCCCAATTCTTCCCATTCCCATTGAAACTTTTCAAATCCCTCTCAAAATTGTTGAAATTCTCTTGAAGCTTTTAAAATTCTCTCTAGAATTTTCAAAATCCATGTCCACATGTTTACAATTTCATGTCAAAAAATGGCTAAAATTCCAGTTGAAATTTTTTTAAAGTCCCTTAAAAATTTTCCAATTTTTGTCCCAATTCTTCCCATTCCCATTGAAACTTTTCAAATCCCTCTCAAAATTGTTGAAATTCTGTTGAAGCTTTTAAAATTCTCTCTAGAATTTTCAAAATCCATGGCCACATGTTTACAATTTCACGTCAAAAAATGGCTAAAATTCCAGCCGAAATTTTTTCAAAGTCCCTTAAAAATTTTCCAATTTTTGTCCCAATTCTTCCCATTCCCATTGAAACTTTTCAAATCCCTCTCAAAATTGTTGAAATTCTGTTGAAGCTTTTAAAATTCTCTCTAGAATTTTCAAAATCCGTGGCCACATGTTTACAATTTCACGTAACAAAATGGCTAAAATTCCAGTTGAAATTTTTTCAAAGTCCCTTAAAAATTTTCCAATTTTTGTCCCAATTCTTCCCATTCCCATTGAAACTTTTCAAATCCCTCTCAAAATTGTTGAAATTCTCTTGAAGCTTTTAAAATTCTCTCTAGAATTTTCAAAATCCATGGCCACATGTTTACAATTTCACGTCAAAAAATGGCTAAAATTCCAGTTGAAATTTTTTCAAAGTCCCTTAAAAATTTTCCAATTTTTGTCCCAATTCTTCCCATTCCCATTGAAACTTTTCAAATCCCTCTCAAAATTGTTGAAATTCTCTTGAAGCTTTTAAAATTCTCTCTAGAATTTTCAAAATCCATGTCCACATGTTTACCATTTCACGTAACAAAATGGCTAAAATTCCAATTGGAATTTTTTCAAAGTCCCTTAAAAATTTTCCAATTTTTGTCCCAATTCTTCCCATTCCCATTGAAACTTTTCAAATCCCTCTCAAAATTGTTGAAATTCTCTTGAAGCTTTTAAAATTCTCTCTAGAATTTTCAAAATCCGTGTCCAAATGTTTACAATTTCACGTAACAAAATGGCTAAAATTCCAGTTGAAATTTTTTCAAAGTCCCTTAAAAATTTTCCAATTTCTGTCCCAATTCTTCCCATTCCCATTGAAACTTTTCAAATCCCTCTCAAAATTGTTGAAATTCTGTTGAAGCTTTTAAAATTCTCTCTAGAATTTTCAAAATCCATGTCCACATATTTACAATTTCACATAAAAAAATGGCTAAAATTCCAGTTGAAATTTTTTCAAAGTCCCTTAAAAATTTTCCAATTTTTGTCCCAATTCTTCCCATTCCCATTGAAACTTTTCAAATCCCTCTCAAAATTGTTGAAATTCTGTTGAAGCTTTTAAAATTCTCTCTGGAATTTTCAAAATACATGGCCACATGTTTACAATTTCACGTAAAAAATGGCTAAAATTCCAGTTGAAATTTTTTCAAAGTCCCTTATAAATTTTCCAATTTTTGTCCCAATTCTTCCCATTCCCATTGAAACTTTTCAAATCCCTCTCAAAATTGTTGAAATTCTGTTGAAGCTTTTAAAATTCTCTCTAGAATTTTCAAAATCCATGGCCACATGTTTACAATTTCACGTAACAAAATGGCTAAAATTCCAGTTGAAATTTTTTCAAAGTCCCTTAAAAATTTTCCAATTTTTGTCCCAATTCTTCCCATTCCCATTGAAACTTTTCAAATCCCTCTCAAAATTGTTGAAATTCTCTTGAAGCTTTAAAAATTCTCTCTAGAATTTTCAAAATCCACTTCAACATGTTTACAATTTCACGTCAAAAAATGGCTAAAATTCCAGTTGGAATTTTTTCAAAGTCCCTTAAAAATTTTCCAATTTTTGTCCCAATTCTTCCCATTCCCATTGAAACTTTTCAAATCCCTCTCAAAATTGTTGAAATTCTCTTGAAGCTTTAAAAATTCTCTCTAGAATTTTCAAAATCCACTTCAACATGTTTACAATTTCACGTAAAAAAATTGCTAAAATTCCAGTTGAAATTTTTTCAAAGTCCCTTAAAAACTTTCCAATTTTTGTCCCAATTCTTCCCATTCCCATTGAAACTTTTCAAATCCCTCTCAAAATTGTAGAAATTCTGTTGAAGCTTTTAAAATTCTCTCTAGAATTTTCAAAATCCATGTCCACATGTTTACAATTTCACGTAACAAAATGGCTAAAATTCCAGTTGGAATTTTTTCAAAGTCCCTTAAAAATTTTCCAATTTTTGTCCCAATTCTTCCCATTCCCATTGAAACTTTTCAAATCCCTCTCAAAATTGTTGAAATTCTCTTGAAGCTTTTAAAATTCTCTCTAGAATTTTCAAAATCCATGTCCACATGTTTACAATTTCACGTCAAAAAATGGCTAAAATTCCAGTTGAAATTTTTTCAAAGTCCCTTAAAAATTTTCCAATTTTTGTCCCAATTCTTCCCATTCCCATTGAAACTTTTCAAATCCCTCTCAAAATTGTTGAAATTCTGTTGAAGCTTTTAAAATTCTCTCTAGAATTTTCAAAATCCATGTCCACATATTTACAATTTCACATAAAAAAATGGCTAAAATTCCAGTTGAAATTTTTTCAAAGTCCCTTAAAAATTTTCCAATTTTTGTCCCAATTCTTCCCATTCCCATTGAAACTTTTCAAATCCCTCTCAAAATTGTTGAAATTCTGTTGAAGCTTTTAAAATTCTCTCTGGAATTTTCAAAATCCATGGCCACATGTTTACAATTTCACGTAAAAAATGGCTAAAATTCCAGTTGAAATTTTTTCAAAGTCCCTTATAAATTTTCCAATTTTTGTCCCAATTCTTCCCATTCCCATTGAAACTTTTCAAATCCCTCTCAAAATTGTTGAAATTCTGTTGAAGCTTTTAAAATTCTCTCTAGAATTTTCAAAATCCATGGCCACATGTTTACAATTTCACGTCAAAAAATGGCTAAAATTCCAGTTGAAATTTTTTCAAAGTCCCTTAAAAATTTTCCAATTTTTGTCCCAATTCTTCCCATTCCCATTGAAACTTTTCAAATCCCTCTCAAAATTGTTGAAATTCTCTTGAAGCTTTAAAAATTCTCTCTAGAATTTTCAAAATCCACTTCAACATGTTTACAATTTCACGTCAAAAAATGGCTAAAATTCCAGTTGGAATTTTTTCAAAGTCCCTTAAAAATTTTCCAATTTTTGTCCCAATTCTTCCCATTCCCATTGAAACTTTTCAAATCCCTCTCAAAATTGTTGAAATTCTCTTGAAGCTTTTAAAATTCTCTCTAGAATTTTCAAAATCCATGGCCACATGTTTACAATTTCACATAAAAAAATGGCTAAAATTCCAGTTGAAATTTTTTCAAAGTCCCTTAAAAATTTTCCAATTTTTGTCCCAATTCTTCCCATTCCCATTGAAACTTTTCAAATCCCTCTCAAAATTGTTGAAATTCTCTTGAAGCTTTTAAAATTCTCTCTAGAATTTTCAAAATCCATGGCCACATGTTTACAATTTCATGTCAAAAAATGGCTAAAATTCCAGTTGAAATTTTTTCAAAGTCCCTTAAAAATTTTCCAATTTTTGTCCCAATTCTTCCCATTCCCATTGAAAATTTTCAAATCCCTCTCAAAATTGTTGAAATTCTGTTGAAGCTTTTAAAATTCTCTCTAGAATTTTCAAAATCCACTTCAACATGTTTACAATTTCACGTCAAAAAACGGCTAAAATTCCAGCCGAAATTTTTTCAAAGTCCCTTAAAAATTTTCCAATTTTTGTCCCAATTCTTCCCATTCCCATTGAAACTTTTCAAATCCCTCTCAAAATTGTTGAAATTCTGTTGAAGCTTTTAAAATTCTCTCTAGAATTTTCAAAATCCATGGCCACATGTTTACAATTTCACGTCAAAAAATGGCTAAAATTCCAGTTGAAATTTTTTCAAAGTCCCTTAAAAATTTTCCAATTTTTGTCCCAATTCTTCCCATTCCCATTGAAACTTTTCAAATCCCTCTCAAAATTGTTGAAATTCTGTTGAAGCTTTTAAAATTCTCTCTAGAATTTTCAAAATCCACGTCCACATGTTTACAATTTCACGTCAAAAAATTGCTAAAATTCCAGTTGAAATTTTTTCAAAGTCCCTTAAAAATTTTCCAATTTTTGTCCCAATTCTTCCCATTCCCATTGAAACTTTTCAAATCCCTCTCAAAATTGTTGAAATTCTGTTGAAGCTTTTAAAATTCTCTCTAGAATTTTCAAAATCCATGTCCACATGTTTACAATTTCATGTCAAAAAATTGCTAAAATTCCAGTTGAAATTTTTTCAAAGTCCCTTAAAAATTTTCCAATTTTTGTCCCAATTCTTCCCATTCCCATTGAAACTTTTCAAATCCCTCTCAAAATTGTTGAAATTCTGTTGAAGCTTTTAAAATTCTCTCTAGAATTTTCAAAATCCGTGGCCAAATGTTTACAATTTCACGTAACAAAATGGCTAAAATTCCAGTTGAAATTTTTTCAAAGTCCCTTAAAAATTTTCCAATTTTTGTTCCAATTCTTCCCATTCCCATTGAAACTTTTCAAATCCCTCTCAAAATTGTTGAAATTCTGTTGAAGCTTTTAAAATTCTCTCTAGAATTTTCAAAATCCATGTCCACATGTTTACAATTTCACGTCAAAAAATGGCTAAAATTCCAGTTGAAATTTTTTCAAAGTCCCTTAAAAATTTTCCAATTTTTGTCCCAATTCTTCCCATTCCCATTGAAACTTTTCAAATCCCTCTCAAAATTGTTGAAATTCTCTTGAAGCTTTTAAAATTCTCTCTAGAATTTTCAAAATCCATGGCCACATGTTTACAATTTCACATAAAAAAATGGCTAAAATTCCAGTTGAAATTTTTTCAAAGTCCCTTAAAAATTTTCCAATTTTTGTCCCAATTCTTCCCATTCCCATTGAAACTTTTCAAATCCCTCTCAAAATTGTTGAAATTCTGTTGAAGCTTTTAAAATTCTCTCTAGAATTTTCAAAATCCGTGGCCACATGTTTACAATTTCACGTAACAAAATGGCTAAAATTCCAGTTGAAATTTTTTCAAAGTCCCTTAAAAATTTTCCAATTTTTGTCCCAATTCTTCCCATTCCCATTGAAAATTTTCAAATCCCTCTCAAAATTGTTGAAATTCTGTTGAAGCTTTTAAAATTCTCTCCAGAATTTTCAAAATCCACTTCAACATGTTTACAATTTCACGTCAAAAATGGCTAAAATTCCAGCCGAAATTTTTTCAAAGTCCCTTAAAAATTTTCCAATTTTTGTCCCAATTCTTCCCATTCCCATTGAAACTTTTCAAATCCCTCTCAAAATTGTTGAAATTCTCTTGAAGCTTTTAAAATTCTCTCTAGAATTTTCAAAATCCATGGCCACATGTTTACAATTTCATGTCAAAAAATGGCTAAAATTCCAGTTGAAATTTTTTCAAAGTCCCTTAAAAATTTTCCAATTTTTGTCCCAATTCTTCCCATTCCCATTGAAACTTTTCAAATCCCTCTCAAAATTGTTGAAATTCTGTTGAAGCTTTTAAAATTCTCTCTAGAATTTTCAAAATCCGTGGCCACATGTTTACAATTTCACGTAACAAAATGGCTAAAATTCCAGTTGAAATTTTTTCAAAGTCCCTTAAAAATTTTCCAATTTTTGTCCCAATTCTTCCCATTCCCATTGAAACTTTTCAAATCCCTCTCAAAATTGTTGAAATTCTCTTGAAGCTTTAAAAATTCTCTCTAGAATTTTCAAAATCCACTTCAACATGTTTACAATTTCACGTAAAAAAATTGCTAAAATTCCAGTTGAAATTTTTTCAAAGTCCCTTAAAAATTTTCCAATTTTTGTCCAAATTCTTCCCATTCCCATTGAAACTTTTCAAATCCCTCTCAAAATTGTTGAAATTCTGTTGAAGCTTTTAAAATTCTCTCTAGAATTTTCAAAATCCATGGCCACATGTTTACAATTTCACGTAACAAAATGGCTAAAATTCCAGTTGAAATTTTTTCAAAGTCCCTTAAAAATTTTCCAATTTTTGTCCCAATTCTTCCCATTCCCATTGAAACTTTTCAAATCCCTCTCAAAATTGTTGAAATTCTCTTGAAGCTTTTAAAATTCTCTCTAGAATTTTCAAAATCCATGTCCACATGTTTACAATTTCACATAAAAAAATGGCTAAAATTCCAGTTGAAATTTTTTCAAAGTCCCTTAAAAATTTTCCAATTTTTGTCCCAATTCTTCCCATTCCCATTGAAACTTTTCAAATCCCTCTCAAAATTGTTGAAATTCTGTTGAAGCTTTTAAAATTCTCTCTAGAATTTTCAAAATCCATGGCCACATGTTTACAATTTCACGTCAAAAAATGGCTAAAATTCCAGTTGAAATTTTTTCAAAGTCCCTTAAAAATTTTCCAATTTTTGTCCCAATTCTTCCCATTCCCATTGAAACTTTTCAAATCGCTCTCAAAATTGTTGAAATTCTCTTGAAGCTTTTAAAATTCTCTCTAGAATTTTCAAAATCCACTTCAACATGTTTACAATTTCACGTCAAAAAATGGCTAAAATTCCAGTTGAAATTTTTTCAAAGTCCCTGAAAAATTTTCCAATTCTTGTCCCAATTCTTCCCATTCCCATTGAAACTTTTCAAATCCCTCTCAAAATTTTTGAAATTCTGTTGAAGCTTTTAAAATTCTCTCTAGAATTTTCAAAATCCATGGCCACATGTTTACAATTTCACGTCAAAAAATTGCTAAAATTCCAGTTGAAATTTTTTCAAAGTCCCTTAAAAATTTTCCAATTTCTGTCCCAATTCTTCCCATTCCCATTGAAACTTTTCAAATCCCTCTCAAAATTGTTGAAATTCTGTTGAAGCTTTTAAAATTCTCTCTAGAATTTTCAAAATCCACTTCAACATGTTTACAATTTCACGTAACAAAATGGCTAAAATTCCAGTTGAAATTTTTTCAAAGTCCCTTAAAAATTTTCCAATTTTTGTCCCAATTCTTCCCATTCCCATTGAAACTTTTCAAATCCCTCTCAAAATTGTTGAAATTCTCTTGAAGCTTTTAAAATTCTCTCTAGAATTTTCAAAATCCATGGCCACATGTTTACAATTTCACGTCAAAAAATGGCTAAAATTCCAGCCGAAATTTTTTCAAAGTCCCTTAAAAATTTTCCAATTTTTGTCCCAATTCTTCCCATTCCCATTGAAACTTTTCAAATCCCTCTCAAAATTGTTGAAATTCTGTTGAAGCTTTTAAAATTCTCTCTAGAATTTTCAAAATCCATGTCCACATGTTTACAATTTCATGTCAAAAAATGGCTAAAATTCCAGTTGGAATTTTTTCAAAGTCCCTTAAAAATTTTCCAATTTTTGTCCCAATTCTTCCCATTCCCATTGAAACTTTTCAAATCCCTCTCAAAATTGTTGAAATTCTCTTGAAGCTTTTAAAATTCTCTCTAGAATTTTCAAAATCCATGGCCACATGTTTACAATTTCACGTCAAAAAATGGCTAAAATTCCAGTTGAAATTTTTTCAAAGTCCCTTAAAAATTTTCCAATTTTTGTCCCAATTCTTCCCATTCCCATTGAAACTTTTCAAATCCCTCTCAAAATTGTTGAAATTCTGTTGAAGCTTTTAAAATTCTCTCTAGAATTTTCAAAATCCATGGCCACATGTTTACAATTTCACATAAAAAAATTGCTAAAATTCCAGTTGAAATTTTTTCAAAGTCCCTTAAAAATTTTCCAATTTTTGTCCCAATTCTTCCCATTCCCATTGAAACTTTTCAAATCCCTCTCAAAATTGTTGAAATTCTCTTGAAGCTTTTAAAATTCTCTCTAGAATTTTCAAAATCCATGGCCACATGTTTACAATTTCACGTCAAAAAATTGCTAAAATTCCAGTTGGAATTTTTTCAAAGTCCCTTAAAAATTTTCCAATTTTTGTCCCAATTCTTCCCATTCCCATTGAAACTTTTCAAATCCCTCTCAAAATTGTTGAAATTCTGTTGAAGCTTTTAAAATTCTCTCTAGAATTTTCAAAATCCATGTCCACATGTTTACAATTTCACGTAACAAAATAGCTAAAATTACAGTTGAAATTTTTTCAAAGTCCCTTAAAAATTTTCCAATTTTTGTCCCAATTCTTCCCATTCCCATTGAAACTTTTCAAATCCCTCTCAAAATTGTTGAAATTCTCTTGAAGCTTTTAAAATTCTCTCTAGAATTTTCAAAATCCATGTCCACATGTTTACAATTTCACGTCAAAAAATTGCTAAAATTCCAGTTGAAATTTTTTCAAAGTCCCTTAAAAATTTTCCAATTTTTGTCCCAATTCTTCCCATTCCCATTGAAACTTTTCAAATCCCTCTCAACATTGTTGAAATTCTGTTGAAGCTTTTAAAATTCTCTCTAGAATTTTCAAAATCCACGTCCACATGTTTACAATTTCACATTAAAAAATGGCTAAAATTCCAGTTGAAATTTTTTCAAAGTCCCTTAAAAATTTTCCAATTTTTGTCCCAATTCTTCCCATTCCCATTGAAACTTTTCAAATCCCTCTCAAAAGTGTTGAAATTCTGTTGAAGCTTTTAAAATTCTCTCTAGAATTTTCAAAATCCGTGGCCACATGTTTACAATTTCACGTAACAAAATGGCTAAAATTCCAGTTGAAATTTTTTCAAAGTCCCTTAAAAATTTTCCAATTTTTGTCCCAATTCTTCCCATTCCCATTGAAACTTTTCAAATCCCTCTCAAAATTGTTGAAATTCTCTTGAAGCTTTTAAAATTCTCTCTAGAATTTTCAAAATCCATGTCCACATGTTTACAATTTCATGTCAAAAAATGGCTAAAATTCCAGTTGAAATTTTTTTAAAGTCCCTTAAAAATTTTCCAATTTTTGTCCCAATTCTTCCCATTCCCATTGAAACTTTTCAAATCCCTCTCAAAATTGTTGAAATTCTGTTGAAGCTTTTAAAATTCTCTCTAGAATTTTCAAAATCCATGGCCACATGTTTACAATTTCACGTCAAAAAATGGCTAAAATTCCAGTTGAAATTTTTTCAAAGTCCCTTAAAAATTTTCCAATTTTTGTCCCAATTCTTCCCATTCCCATTGAAACTTTTCAAATCCCTCTCAAAATTGTTGAAATTCTGTTGAAGCTTTTAAAATTCTCTCTAGAATTTTCAAAATCCGTGGCCACATGTTTACAATTTCACGTAACAAAATGGCTAAAATTCCAGTTGAAATTTTTTCAAAGTCCCTTAAAAATTTTCCAATTTTTGTCCCAGTTCTTCCCATTCCCATTGAAACTTTTCAAATCCCTCTCAAAATTGTTGAAATTCTCTTGAAGCTTTTAAAATTCTCTCTAGAATTTTCAAAATCCATGGCCACATGTTTACAATTTCACGTCAAAAAATTGCTAAAATTCCAGTTGAAATTTTTTCAAAGTCCCTTAAAAATTTTCCAATTTTTGTCCCAATTCTTCCCATTCCCATTGAAACTTTTCAAATCCCTCTCAAAATTGTTGAAATTCTCTTGAAGCTTTTAAAATTCTCTCTAGAATTTTCAAAATCCATGTCCACATGTTTACAATTTCACGTAACAAAATGGCTAAAATTCCAATTGGAATTTTTTCAAAGTCCCTTAAAAATTTTCCAATTTTTGTCCCAATTCTTCCCATTCCCATTGAAACTTTTCAAATCCCTCTCAAAATTGTTGAAATTCTCTTGAAGCTTTTAAAATTCTCTCTAGAATTTTCAAAATCCGTGTCCACATGTTTACAATTTCACGTAACAAAATGGCTAAAATTCCAGTTGAAATTTTTTCAAAGTCCCTTAAAAATTTTCCAATTTCTGTCCCAATTCTTCCCATTCCCATTGAAACTTTTCAAATCCCTCTCAAAATTGTTGAAATTCTGTTGAAGCTTTTAAAATTCTCTCTAGAATTTTCAAAATCCATGTCCACATATTTACAATTTCACATAAAAAAATGGCTAAAATTCCAGTTGAAATTTTTTCAAAGTCCCTTAAAAATTTTCCAATTTTTGTCCCAATTCTTCCCATTCCCATTGAAACTTTTCAAATCCCTCTCAAAATTGTTGAAATTCTGTTGAAGCTTTTAAAATTCTCTCTGGAATTTTCAAAATCCATGGCCACATGTTTACAATTTCACGTAAAAAATGGCTAAAATTCCAGTTGAAATTTTTTCAAAGTCCCTTATAAATTTTCCAATTTTTGTCCCAATTCTTCCCATTCCCATTGAAACTTTTCAAATCCCTCTCAAAATTGTTGAAATTCTGTTGAAGCTTTTAAAATTCTCTCTAGAATTTTCAAAATCCATGGCCACATGTTTACAATTTCACGTAACAAAATGGCTAAAATTCCAGTTGAAATTTTTTCAAAGTCCCTTAAAAATTTTCCAATTTTTGTCCCAATTCTTCCCATTCCCATTGAAACTTTTCAAATCCCTCTCAAAATTGTTGAAATTCTCTTGAAGCTTTAAAAATTCTCTCTAGAATTTTCAAAATCCACTTCAACATGTTTACAATTTTCACGTCAAAAAATGGCTAAAATTCCAGTTGGAATTTTTTCAAAGTCCCTGAAAAATTTTCCAATTTTTGTCCCAATTCTTCCCATTCCCATTGAAACTTTTCAAATCCCTCTCAAAATTGTTGAAATTCTCTTGAAGCTTTAAAAATTCTCTCTAGAAATTTTCAAAATCCACTTCAACATGTTTACAATTTCACGTAAAAAATTGCTAAAATTCCAGTTGAAATTTTTTCAAAGTCCTTAAAAACTTTCCAATTTTTGTCCCAATTCTTCCCATTCCCATTGAAACTTTTCAAATCCCTCTCAAAATTGTTGAAATTCTCTTGAAGCTTTTAAAATTCTCTCTAGAATTTTCAAAATCCATGTCCACATGTTTACAATTTCACGTAACAAAATGGCTAAAATTCCAGTTGGAATTTTTTCAAAGTCCCTTAAAAATTTTCCAATTTTTGTCCCAATTCTTCCCATTCCCATTGAAACTTTTCAAATCCCTCTCAAAATTGTTGAAATTCTCTTGAAGCTTTTAAAATTCTCCTCTAGAATTTTCAAAATCCATGTCCACATGTTTACAATTTCACGTCAAAAAATGGCTAAAATTCCAGTTGAAATTTTTTCAAAGTCCCTTAAAATTTTCCAATTTTTGTCCCAATTCTTCCCATTCCCATTGAAACTTTTCAAATCCCTCTCAAAATTGTTGAAATTCTGTTGAAGCTTTTAAAATTCTCTCTAGAATTTTCAAAATCCATGTCCACATATTTACAATTTCACATAAAAAAATGGCTAAAATTCCAGTTGAAATTTTTTCAAAGTCCCTTAAAAATTTTCCAATTTTTGTCCCAATTCTTCCCATTCCCATTGAAACTTTTCAAATCCCTCTCAAAATTGTTGAAATTCTGTGAAGCTTTTAAAATTCTCTCTGGAATTTTCAAAATCCATGGCCACATGTTTACAATTTCACGTAAAAAATGGCTAAAATTCCAGTTGAAATTTTTTCAAAGTCCCTTATAAATTTTCCAATTTTTGTCCCAATTCTTCCCATTCCCATTGAAACTTTTCAAATCCCTCTCAAAATTGTTGAAATTCTGTTGAAGCTTTTAAAATTCTCTCTAGAATTTTCAAAATCCATGGCCACATGTTTACAATTTCACGTCAAAAATGGCTAAAATTCCAGTTGAAATTTTTTCAAAGTCCCTTAAAAATTTTCCAATTTTTGTCCCAATTCTTCCCATTCCCATTGAAACTTTTCAAATCCCTCTCAAAATTGTTGAAATTCTCTTGAAGCTTTAAAAATTCTCTCTAGAATTTTCAAAATCCACTTCAACATGTTTACAATTTCACGTCAAAAAATGGCTAAAATTCCAGTTGGAATTTTTTCAAAGTCCCTTAAAAATTTTCCAATTTTTGTCCCAATTCTTCCCATTCCCATTGAAACTTTTCAAATCCCTCTCAAAATTGTTGAAATTCTCTTGAAGCTTTTAAAATTCTCTCTAGAATTTTCAAAATCCATGGCCACATGTTTACAATTTCACATAAAAAATGGCTAAAATTCCAGTTGAAATTTTTTCAAAGTCCCTTAAAAATTTTCCAATTTTTGTCCCAATTCTTCCCATTCCCATTGAAACTTTTCAAATCCCCTCTCAAAATTGTTGAAATTCTCTTGAAGCTTTTAAAATTCTCTCTAGAATTTTCAAAATCCATGGCCACATGTTTACAATTTCATGTCAAAAAATGGCTAAATTCCAGTTGAAATTTTTTCAAAGTCCCTTAAAAATTTTCCAATTTTTGTCCCAATTCTTCCCATTCCCATTGAAAATTTTCAAATCCCTCTCAAAATTGTTGAAATTCTGTTGAAGCTTTTAAAATTCTCTCTAGAATTTTCAAAATCCACTTCAACATGTTTACAATTTCACGTCAAAAAACGGCTAAAATTCCAGCCGAAATTTTTTCAAAGTCCCTTAAAAATTTTCCAATTTTTGTCCCAATTCTTCCCATTCCCATTGAAACTTTTCAAATCCCTCTCAAAATTGTTGAAATTCTGTTGAAGCTTTTAAAATTCTCTCTAGAATTTTCAAAATCCATGGCCACATGTTTACAATTTCACGTCAAAAAATGGCTAAAATTCCAGTTGAAATTTTTTCAAAGTCCCTTAAAAATTTTCCAATTTTTGTCCCAATTCTTCCCATTCCCATTGAAACTTTTCAAATCCCTCTCAAAATTGTTGAAATTCTGTTGAAGCTTTTAAAATTCTCTCTAGAATTTTCAAAATCCACGTCCACATGTTTACAATTTCACGTCAAAAAATTGCTAAAATTCCAGTTGAAATTTTTTCAAAGTCCCTTAAAAATTTTCCAATTTTTGTCCCAATTCTTCCCATTCCCATTGAAACTTTTCAAATCCCTCTCAAAATTGTTGAAATTCTGTTGAAGCTTTTAAAATTCTCTCTAGAATTTTCAAAATCCATGTCCACATGTTTACAATTTCATGTCAAAAAATGGCTAAAATTCCAGTTGAAATTTTTTCAAAGTCCCTTAAAAATTTTCCAATTTTTGTCCCAATTCTTCCCATTCCCATTGAAACTTTTCAAATCCCTCTCAAAATTGTTGAAATTCTGTTGAAGCTTTTAAAATTCTCTCTAGAATTTTCAAAATCCGTGGCCAAATGTTTACAATTTCACGTAACAAAATGGCTAAAATTCCAGTTGAAATTTTTTCAAAGTCCCTTAAAAATTTCCAATTTTTGTTCCAATTCTTCCCATTCCCATTGAAACTTTTCAAATCCCTCTCAAAATTGTTGAAATTCTGTTGAAGCTTTTAAAATTCTCTCTAGAATTTTCAAAATCCATGTCCACATGTTTACAATTTCACGTCAAAAAATGGCTAAAATTCCAGTTGAAATTTTTTCAAAGTCCCTTAAAAATTTTCCAATTTTTGTCCCAATTCTTCCCATTCCCATTGAAACTTTTCAAATCCCTCTCAAAATTGTTGAAATTCTCTTGAAGCTTTTAAAATTCTCTCCAGAATTTTCAAAATCCGTGGCCACATGTTTACAATTTCACGTAACAAAATGGCTAAAATTCCAGTTGAAATTTTTTCAAAGTCCCTTAAAAATTTTCCAATTTTTGTCCCAATTCTTCCCATTCCCATTGAAAATTTTCAAATCCCTCTCAAATTGTTGAAATTCTGTTGAAGCTTTTAAAATTCTCTCCAGAATTTTCAAAATCCACTTCAACATGTTTACAATTTCACGTCAAAAATGGCTAAAATTCCAGCCGAAATTTTTTCAAAGTCCCTTAAAAATTTTCCAATTTTTGTCCCAATTCTTCCCATTCCCATTGAAACTTTTCAAATCCCTCTCAAAATTGTTGAAATTCTCTTGAAGCTTTTAAAATTCTCTCTAGAATTTTCAAAATCCATGGCCACATGTTTACAATTTCATGTCAAAAAATGGCTAAAATTCCAGTTGAAATTTTTTCAAAGTCCCTTAAAAATTTTCCAATTTTTGTCCCAATTCTTCCCATTCCCATTGAAACTTTTCAAATCCCTCTCAAAATTGTTGAAATTCTGTTGAAGCTTTTAAAATTCTCTCTAGAATTTTCAAAATCCGTGGCCACATGTTTACAATTTCACGTAACAAAATGGCTAAAATTCCAGTTGAAATTTTTTCAAAGTCCCTTAAAAATTTTCCAATTTTTGTCCCAATTCTTCCCATTCCCATTGAAACTTTTCAAATCCCTCTCAAAATTGTTGAAATTCTCTTGAAGCTTTAAAAATTCTCTCTAGAATTTTCAAAATCCACTTCAACATGTTTACAATTTCACGTAAAAAAATTGCTAAAATTCCAGTTGAAATTTTTTCAAAGTCCCTTAAAAATTTTCCAATTTTTGTCCAAATTCTTCCCATTCCCATTGAAACTTTTCAAATCCCTCTCAAAATTGTTGAAATTCTGTTGAAGCTTTTAAAATTCTCTCTAGAATTTTCAAAATCCATGGCCACATGTTTACAATTTCACGTAACAAAATGGCTAAAATTCCAGTTGAAATTTTTTCAAAGTCCCTTAAAAATTTTCCAATTTTTGTCCCAATTCTTCCCATTCCCATTGAAACTTTTCAAATCCCTCTCAAAATTGTTGAAATTCTCTTGAAGCTTTTAAAATTCTCTCTAGAATTTTCAAAATCCATGTCCACATGTTTACAATTTCACATAAAAAAATGGCTAAAATTCCAGTTGAAATTTTTTCAAAGTCCCTTAAAAATTTTCCAATTTTTGTCCCAATTCTTCCCATTCCCATTGAAACTTTTCAAATCCCTCTCAAAATTGTTGAAATTCTGTTGAAGCTTTTAAAATTCTCTCTAGAATTTTCAAAATCCATGGCCACATGTTTACAATTTCACGTCAAAAAATGGCTAAAATTCCAGTTGAAATTTTTTCAAAGTCCCTTAAAAATTTTCCAATTTTTGTCCCAATTCTTCCCATTCCCATTGAAACTTTTCAAATCGCTCTCAAAATTGTTGAAATTCTCTTGAAGCTTTTAAAATTCTCTCTAGAATTTTCAAAATCCACTTCAACATGTTTACAATTTCACGTCAAAAAATGGCTAAAATTCCAGTTGAAATTTTTTCAAAGTCCCTGAAAAATTTTCCAATTCTTGTCCCAATTCTTCCCATTCCCATTGAAACTTTTCAAATCCCTCTCAAAATTTTTGAAATTCTGTTGAAGCTTTTAAAATTCTCTCTAGAATTTTCAAAATCCATGGCCACATGTTTACAATTTCACGTCAAAAAATTGCTAAAATTCCAGTTGAAATTTTTTCAAAGTCCCTTAAAAATTTTCCAATTTCTGTCCCAATTCTTCCCATTCCCATTGAAACTTTTCAAATCCCTCTCAAAATTGTTGAAATTCTGTTGAAGCTTTTAAAATTCTCTCTAGAATTTTCAAAATCCACTTCAACATGTTTACAATTTCACGTAACAAAATGGCTAAAATTCCAGTTGAAATTTTTTCAAAGTCCCTTAAAAATTTTCCAATTTTTGTCCCAATTCTTCCCATTCCCATTGAAACTTTTCAAATCCCTCTCAAAATTGTTGAAATTCTCTTGAAGCTTTTAAAATTCTCTCTAGAATTTTCAAAATCCATGGCCACATGTTTACAATTTCACGTCAAAAAATGGCTAAAATTCCAGCCGAAATTTTTTCAAAGTCCCTTAAAAATTTTCCAATTTTTGTCCCAATTCTTCCCATTCCCATTGAAACTTTTCAAATCCCTCTCAAAATTGTTGAAATTCTGTTGAAGCTTTTAAAATTCTCTCTAGAATTTTCAAAATCCATGTCCACATGTTTACAATTTCATGTCAAAAAATGGCTAAAATTCCAGTCGAAATTTTTTCAAAGTCCCTTAAAAATTTTCCAATTTTTGTCCCAATTCTTCCCATTCCCATTGAAACTTTTCAAATCCCTCTCAAAATTGTTGAAATTCTCTTGAAGCTTTTAAAATTCTCTCTAGAATTTTCAAAATCCATGGCCACATGTTTACAATTTCACGTCAAAAAATGGCTAAAATTCCAGTTGAAATTTTTTCAAAGTCCCTTAAAAATTTTCCAATTTTTGTCCCAATTCTTCCCATTCCCATTGAAACTTTTCAAATCCCTCTCAAAATTGTTGAAATTCTGTTGAAGCTTTTAAAATTCTCTCTAGAATTTTCAAAATCCATGTCCACATGTTTACAATTTCACGTAAAAAATGGCTAAAATTCCAGTTGAAATTTTTTCAAAGTCCCTTAAAAATTTTCCAATTTTTGTCCCAATTCTTCCCATTCCCATTGAAACTTTTCAAATCCCTCTCAAAATTGTTGAAATTCTGTTGAAGCTTTTAAAATTCTCTCTAGAATTTTCAAAATCCATGGCCACATGTTTACAATTTCACGTCAAAAAATGGCTAAAATTCCAGTTGAAATTTTTTCAAAGTCCCTTAAAAATTTTCCAATTTTTGTCCCAATTCTTCCCATTCCCATTGAAACTTTTCAAATCGCCTCTCAAAATTGTTGAAATTCTCTTGAAGCTTTTAAAATTCTCTCTAGAATTTTCAAAATCCACTTCAACATGTTTACAATTTCACGTCAAAAAATGGCTAAAATTCCAGTTGAAATTTTTTCAAAGTCCCTGAAAAATTTTCCAATTCTTGTCCCAATTCTTCCCATTCCCATTGAAACTTTTCAAATCCCTCTCAAAATTTTTGAAATTCTGTTGAAGCTTTTAAAATTCTCTCTAGAATTTTCAAAATCCATGGCCACATGTTTACAATTTCACGTCAAAAAATTGCTAAAATTCCAGTTGAAATTTTTTCAAAGTCCCTTAAAAATTTTCCAATTTCTGTCCCAATTCTTCCCATTCCCATTGAAACTTTTCAAATCCCTCTCAAAATTGTTGAAATTCTGTTGAAGCTTTTAAAATTCTCTCTAGAATTTTCAAAATCCACTTCAACATGTTTACAATTTCACGTAACAAAATGGCTAAAATTCCAGTTGAAATTTTTTCAAAGTCCCTTAAAAATTTTCCAATTTTTGTCCCAATTCTTCCCATTCCCATTGAAACTTTTCAAATCCCTCTCAAAATTGTTGAAATTCTCTTGAAGCTTTTAAAATTCTCTCTAGAATTTTCAAAATCCATGGCCACATGTTTACAATTTCACGTCAAAAAATGGCTAATATTCCAGCCGAAATTTTTTCAAAGTCCCTTAAAAATTTTCCAATTTTTGTCCCAATTCTTCCCATTCCCATTGAAACTTTTCAAATCCCTCTCAAAATTGTTGAAATTCTGTTGAAGCTTTTAAAATTCTCTCTAGAATTTTCAAAATC